>NW_028161748.1:0-13303 GCF_964263955.1 Coregonus lavaretus
GATAGGTAAGAGATAGCAGGAACATAATCAAACCAGACTCAGCGCTAGATAGGTAAGAGATAGCAGTATCAGACTCAAACCAGACTCAGAGCTGGATAGGTAAGAGATAGCAGGAACATAATCAAAATAGCAGGAACATAATCAAACCAGACTCAGCGCTGGATAGGTAAGAGATAGCAGGAACATAATCAACCCTGGATAAAACAACAAACAACCCCCCAGCACCAGACTCAGAGCTGGATAGGTAAGAGATAGCAGGAACATAATCAAACCAGACTCAGAGCTGGATAGGTAAGAGATAGCAGGACATAATCAGAACCAGACTCAGAGCTGGATAGGTTAGAGATAGCAGGAACATAATCAAACCAGACTCAGAGCTGGATAGGTAAGAGATAGCAGGAACATAATCAAACCAGACTCAGAGCTGGATAGGTAAGAGATAGCAGGAACATAATCAAACCAGACTCAGAGCTGGATAGGTAAGAGATAGCAGGAACATAATCAAACCAGACTCAGAGCTGGATAGGTAAGAGATAGCAGGAACATAATCAAACCAGACTCAGAGCTGGATAGGTAAGAGATAGCAGGAACATAATCAAACCAGACTCAGAGCTGGATAGGTAAGAGATAGCAGGAACATAATCAAACCAGACTCAGCGCTGGATAGGTAAGAGATAGCAGGAACATAATCAAACCAGACTCAGAGCTGGATAGGTAAGAGATAGCAGGAACATAATCAAACCAGACTCAGAGCTGGATAGGTAAGAGATAGCAGGACATATCAAACCAGACTCAGAGCTGGTAGGTAAGAGATAGCAGGAACATAATCAAACCAGACTCAGAGCTGATAGGTAAGAGATAGCAGGAACATAATCAAACCAGACTCAGAGCTGGATAGGTAAGAGATAGCAGGAACATAATCAAACCAGACTCAGCGCTGGATAGGTAAGAGATAGCAGGAACATAATCAAACCAGACTCAGCGCTGGATAGGTAAGAGATAGCAGGAACATAATCAAACCAGACTCAGAGCTGGATAGGTAAGAGATAGCAGGAACATAATCAAACCAGACTCAGAGCTGGATAGGTAAGAGATAAAAGGAACATAATCAAACCAGACTCAGAGCTAGATAAGTAAGAGATAGCAGGAACATGATCAAACCAGACTCAGAGCTGGATAGGTAAGAGATTGCAGGAACATAATCAAACCAGACTCAGAGCTGGATAGGTAAGAGATTGCAGGAACATAATCAAACCAGACTCAGAGCTGGATAGGTAAGAGATAGCAGGAACATAATCAAACCAGACTCAGAGCTAGATAAGTAAGAGATAGCAGGAACATAATCAAACCAGACTCAGAGCTGGATAGGTAAGAGATAGCAGGAACATAATCAAACCAGACTCAGAGCTGGATAGGTAAGAGATAGCAGGAACATAATCAAACCAGACTCAGAGCTGGATAGGTAATAATTAAAAATGTATATTTTGTCAGGCTGGATGTTTGAGATATGAGTAGGTGATTTGAGTCATGCTTCTTCAGCAGTGGAATAAAGACAATTAGCACTTGAATGTTGTAAAGAAATACTGGAGTGATGTAAGATTGTTAATAAAACAGTTCATAGACGCATTTGTTATCCTGCGTCAATGTTTATAGGCTGCAAGTACATTGAAATGAAGTTGTTTTCAAGTCGTTGAAACAACGACCTAAAAAATACATATTTTTAACTTTAACTTTCAACCAAAACCAAACGTAGATTGGACCTCGAGCATAGTCTTCTTTTCAACGTCTTTTCAACAACATTTTGCAAGGTGGGATACTGCCCAATGTCAAAACACCGTTTTAACGTGTCCAAATCAATAACCAATATAAAGAAATAGTTTGTGATAAATGGAAAACATAAACATAAAATGTACTATCGACACAAACATGTTCCAAAATAGTAATCATAATACTTGTATTTATTTAAACAACCAACTTATTAACTGCACAAGCACCAAAAACACTGTTGTTTTGACAAGTGGCAATAAATCACTAATATCGATTAGGGGGGAAAATCAGGTTGTACGTGCTGTTGAAACTAACACAACAAAAAAATACACATGGAAACGGGCGATATCTTTTACTTCACTGGTTAGAGGACAACCTGCAGAAGACAGTCAGCTACATTTTGGAGTGATGCATTTAAATTTATGGGTCCCCAAAACGAAGAGAAACGCAACACTTATTTGTCATCACTCATATCGATATCACGTTGAAATCAATTGGGGAGGGGGGAGATGAGGTTGCACGTCCTGTTAAAACTAACAGGTCAAAAACCACACGGAATCTGTGAATAATGTGTACATCACTGGTCAGAGGACAATTTGTAGAAAACAGCTAGCTACATTTAGAAGTGTTGCATTTTGATTAAAGTGGGTCGCCAACGTGGTAAGTGTAACACAACTCATTTCAGAGCCTGGATTTCCCCCTGATGAGGCTAATATCCATATCACGCTGAAATCAATAGAACAGGGGGAAAACGGTTGGGGCGGCGCACAATTGGCCCAGCGTCGTCCAGGGTAGGGGAGGGAATGGCCAGCAGGGATGTAGCTCAGTTGGTAGAGCATGGCGTTTGCAACGCCAGGGTTGTGGGTTCGATTCCCACGGGGGGCAAGTATGAAAAATTTAAAAATTATGTATGCACTCACTAACTGTAAGTTGCTCTGGATAAGAGCGTCTGCTAAATGACAAAAAATGTAAAATGTAAATGGTTCTACATTGTGAAATTCATTAAAATACTCATACAACAATGTTGAAACATCTGCTAAATGACAAAGAATAACTATAAGCTATAAGGTTTCTCTCCTGTGTGTTTTCTCTGGTGTATAGTCAGCTGGCTAGATGTAGTAAAACTCTTCCCGCATTGATCACAGCTATAAGGTTTCTCTCTAGTGTGTGTTCTCAAATGTGCCATCAGGTTGCTTGAATCACTAAAACTCTTCCCACATTGATCACAGCTACAAGGTTTCTCTCCAGTGTGCGTTCTCAAATGTACCATCAGGTTGCTTGATTGACTAAAACTCTTCCCACATTGATTACAGCTATAAGGTTTCTCTCCTGTGTGTTTTCTCTGGTGTATAGTCAGCTGGCTAGATGTAGTAAAACTCTTCCCGCATTGATCACAGCTATAAGGTTTCTCTCTAGTGTGTGTTCTCAAATGTGCCATCAGGTTGCTTGAATCACTAAAACTCTTCCCACATTGATCACAGCTACAAGGTTTCTCTCCAGTGTGCGTTCTCAAATGTACCATCAGGTTGCTTGATCGACTAAAACTCTTCCCACATTGATCACAGCTATAAGGCTTCTCTCCTGTGTGTGTTCTCTGATGTACTATCAGGCAGCTTGATTGAGTAAAACTCTTCCCGCATTGATCACAGCTATAAGGTTTCTCTCCTGTGTGTGTTCTCTTGTGACTAGTCAGCTGGCTAGATGTAACAAAACGCTTCCCGCATTGATCACAGCTATAAGGTTTCTCTCCTGTGTGTGTTCTCTTGTGACTAGTCAGCTGGCTAGATGAAGTAAAACTCTTCCCACATTGATCACAGCTATAAGGTTTCTCTCCAGTGTGCGTTCTCAAATGTACCCTCAGGTTGCTTGAGCGAGTAAAACTCTTCCCACATTGATTACAGCTATACGGTTTCACTCCTGTATGGATTCTCATATGTCTTTTAAGGTCTGTATAAGAGTTGAATATATTCCCACAGTCAAAGCAGCAGTGAGATTTCTTCCCTGTGGGTTTCCGCTGCTGTTTCTCGAGGTGTTCTGATCTGGAGAGACTCTTCTCTGCCTCCTCAGCTTCATGATGTTGTTGAGGCTCCCCAGAGGATCCACGATAGTCACGTCTCTCTTCTGTGTGAACGACAAAGTCAGACAGATGGTTAAAAGGCCCACAACAGCAGAAATACTGTTTATTTGAGGTAAAAGGTGATGCCCAGAGCGTACCCATGAAGCTGTACAACAATTGACATCTGTTAAATTATTTGACAATTGTCTTAAGACAGTCAAGTGAGCAATAATAGTAATATCTTGTCTTGTTTTCACATTAGTAGTAACATCGATGATTGTAGGCTAGAAATATTAATACGCACAAAACATATGAACAAAATCATCCACTGTGAAAGTTGATACTTGCAGGCCCTTCATATGTAGGCTATGAGCAGCACTTCGTTAAATTGATCAAATCAGTTATTGTTTTCTTGATCAAACCGTGAGCAACACCTGTCAAACTCATTTCTCTCAAAACACAGGGATGTCGATTCCCACGGGACTAGTATTACCAGAGGACCTTGGAGTTCGCCAAAAAACAGTAGGTTATTCTGGCTTGAATTGTTCCTCTCCTGCCATGTAAAAATGACTGACATGGCAGATTCAGACGGGACTAAAATTACAGATGTGGTGTTTTGTGCTTGTGCATATAATTACATTCAGAACCGCGGACAGCGACAGTATCCAAAGCGGGAGAAAGTACATTTGTTATAAAATAATATTAGATTTATTAGTGTTGCATCATTATTTTTTTTACATAATATAACCATATACAATTTATGTATCACATGTCTTAGAGCGATGGACTGTGCCATCTCCGTGGCCTCCACAAAGTCTTGTGCACCAGCTGTTCCGGACGACTGTATGATCACTCTCTCCTTAGCCGATGTGAGTATGACCTTTAACCCCTGTAAATCTAAGCCGTTGGGGGAGGGGGTCTAAACTGACATATGGAATTGTTTTAAGATGGTCGTACTATGGATTACTTCAATTACTTAGATTGAAGCAAATTTGCCTCAATTGACTCGAAGGGGTTAAACAGGTTAATCTTCACAGACAGATTACCAGGACGCGTACTCAAGAGCATGCAATGACAAGCTGGCAAGAGTCTTCACTGACATTTTAAAACGTCTCCCTAACCGCGTCTGTAATACCTACATGTTTCAAGCAGAGGCATTAATATGGAGTTGGTCCCCCCTTTGCTGCTATAACAGCCTCCACTCTTCTAGGAAGGCTTTCCACTAGATGTTGGAACATTGCTGCGAGGACTTGCTTCCATTCAGCCACAAGAGCTTTAGTGAAGTCGGGCACTGACGTTGGGCGATTAGGCCTGGCTCGCAGTCGGCCTTCCAATTCATCCCAAAGGTGTTCGATGGGGTTGAGGTCAGGGCTCTGTGCAGGCAAGTCAAGTTCTTCCACACCGATCTCGACAAACCATTTCTGTTTGGACTTCTCTTTACGCACAGGGGCATTGTCATGCTGAAACAGGAAAGGGCCTTCCCCAAACTGTTGCCACAAAGTTGGAAGCACAGAATCATCCAGAATGTCACTGTATGCTGTAGCGTTAAGATTTCCCTTCACTGGAACTAAGGGGACCGAACCATGAATAACAGCCCCAGGCCATTATTCCTCCTCCACCAAACATTACAGTTGGCACTATGCATTGGGGCAAGTAGTGTTCTCCGGGCGTCCGCTAAACCCAGATTCGTCCGTCGGATTGATCACTCCAGAGAACGCCTTTCTACTGCTCCAGAGTCCAATGGCAGCGAGCTTTACGCCACTCCAGCCGACACTGGAGAGGAAGTGATCTGGGGCTTGTGTGCGGCTGCTCAGCCATGGAAACCCATTTCATGAAGCTCCCGACTAACAGTTATTCTGCTGACGTTGCTTCCAGAGGCAGTTTGGAATGCGCTTCAGCACTCGGCGAGCCAGTTCTGTGAGCTTGTGTGGCCTACTACTTTGCGGTTCAGCCGTTGTTGCTCCTAGACATTTCCACTTCACAATAACAGCACTTACAGTTGACCGGGGCAGCTCTGGCAGGGCAGAAATTTGACGAACTGACTTGTTGGAAAGGTGGCATCCTATGACGGTGCTACGTTTAAAGTCACCGAGTGCTTCAGTAAGGCCATTCTACTGCCAACGTTTGTCTATGGAAATTGCATGGCTGTGTGCTCGATTTTATACACCTGTCAGCAACGGTTGTGGCTGAAACAGCTGAATCGACTAATTTGAAGGGGTGTCCACATACTTTTGTATATATAGTGTATTTGCAACTGCTTGACTAAAAAAATCTCAGTCTAAAAAAATCTCTGTCGACAAAAGAGCCTATCGACCAAACAATCGACCAGTCGACTAGGGTCAGCCCTAAAAAAAATGAAAATAAATTTGCAGAATATTATACAATGATTTATCAACAGCTCCAACAATTTGACCCCCACAGGAAAGCCTCAATGGCAGATATAGAAAGACCCATAAACTGGATAGCCATTGATTCCTGAAGAATATAACTTTTAAATGCCTCAAATGTTTCAACTGTCTTACCCCATCAGAAACCAAAACATAAGCTCATATAACGCCACTGTTTGTAAACAAACACTGTTTAGTCTCAATTTGGTTAAAACTGTGATTTTGACCTTATGGACGGCCAGTCCTTGTATTCATAGTGTAGTGAATTCCAGGGGTAGCCCTGAGCTGGACTCAAACCTGGGTCCAGAGACTGTCAAGCCAACACCTTATAACTGTTATACCAAGATGTCTGAACTTCTTGATGAGGTCGCTAGGTTTTGGGTTAAGGTTGCTACAATAGCTTCCTCTATGAATTTGAGAGTGGTTACATTTCTCCAGCCCCCATCCCTCAGCTGTTTACCAAACCAAGTCTAAGGGCAGCCATTTTGTTTATGTTTAAATCCAAGGTTGTCCCTTTAAAAAAGCCACACATCAATCAATCCACCAATCTGCAGTTCAAACAATAACAAAGCTGTCATTCTGCCACTGTTTTGGTAATAAGATGATGGATGGGACTGGAGAAATGTAACTACTCTCACATTCATAGACAGACCTATGGATGCAAGGACTGACCATCCATGATATCACCATTATAGTTTTAACCATGTTGAGGCGATACAGTGTTGGTTTACATTTACATTGTTTCTAAACATTGGAGTAGAAAAAGCTTATTTTGGGATCTGATGGGGTACGACAGTTGAACTAAGCTTATGAGGAATGTGTTATATTCTTCAAGAATGTAAATAATTAAAAGTCCAAATATGGATGTAGCAACTGCAGATTTCCCCTTTAACACCACACATCTCTCACTGGTCATTCCCAAAGCCAACACCTCCTTTGGCCGCCATTCCTTCCAGTTCTCTGCTGCCAATGACTGGAACGAATTGCAAAAATCTCTGAAGCTGGAGACTCTTATCTCCCTCAATAACTTTAAGCATCAGTTGTCAGAGCACCTTACCGATCACTGCACCTGTACACAGCCCATCTGAAATTAGCCCACCCAACTACCTCATCCCTATATTGTTATTTAATTTAATTTGCTCTTTTGCACCCCAGTATCTCTATTTGCACATAATCTCTTGCACATCTAGCATTCCAGTGTTAATACTATTGTAATTATTCTGCACTATAGCCTATTTATTGCCTTACCTCCATAACTTGCTACATTTGCACACACTGTATATATATTTTCTGTTGTATCTCTGACTTTATGTTTTTTTTTTACCCCATATGTAACTCTGTGTTGTTTTTGTTGCACTACTTTGCTTTGTCTTGGCCAGGTCGCAGTTGTAAATGAGAACCTGTTCTCAACTGGCTTACCTGGTTAAATAAAGGTGAAATAAAAAATAAAAAAAAATAAAAACATCAGTTCAACAACTGCAGAGTTTGTGCCTCTGTTTTTAAGATGCATCTTACTGCTTAGTTCATCATTAGAACCATTGGATGCCTTAAGGTGCCTTTGGGAAACCGGAACCAGATATCCAGTTCCCTCCTCTTCTTCCTCCTCCTTTTTCGATGCGCCAGTCATCTCCCCCTCCTCTTCTTTCACTCCAAAAACTGCATCCTCCTCTTCTTTCACTCTGAACGCGTCTTTCTCTTCTTCTTTCACGGTAACAGCCTCACCCTCTACTTGTTTTTGTATTTTAACATCCTCCTCTTCCTCCTCCTCTTTCACTAGAGCTTCTTTCTCCGTCCAGCAGACCTCCTCTTCTTTAGCAGGAGGAGAGTAGCTTAGTGAGCTCATGGTCGGGGATGTTAGCTAGCTAGGCTAGTGCTAACTTAACCAGCCAGCTAGCTGACCAATAACAACAACACCGTAAATATGAAATTAAATGGGATAACTAACTAGACGACAGAAGTGGGTTTAAAACACAGTGGCTAATATACACGAAAGCGTCTAAAGAGCTTTATTGGTTGGGCTATTTTGTCTAGCAAGCTACCGAGGTGTCTGACTAACTGTTGCTGCTGTTGAAAGAAGCGTCCCGTCCACTAGATTATACGTCACACTAGCAGCATAGCCTTAAAGTCCCACATCGCCATCTGCTGACTGGAATGGGTAACGAAGTTGAGTAAAATTTAGATTTTATTTTCAGACAAAAAGTTAAAGGGTAGGAAGCATGAGTTTTTACTCACCAATGTAACAACACAGTAAATAAAATAAATAATTGGTCATTTAGCAGACGCTCTTATCCAGAGCGACTTACAGGAGCAATTATGGTTAAGTGCCTTGCTCAAGGGCACATCGACAGATTTTTCACCTAGTCGGCTCGGGGATTAGAACCAGCGACCTTTCGGTTACTGGCACAACGCTCTTACCCACTAAGCTACCTGCCGCCCACAGTGGCGTTTTAAAGACGTAATAACGTAGTTGTAGTCATAATCTGGTTACCTATAAGTACAAACATTATTATGTTTTTGGGGTTATTACATATTTATTAACTTATTACCAATATCTTCTAATCTACCCACAATGCACTATTTCTCAACATCATATTGAACTAGTCTGTGCTACAGTTTGTATGCTAGCCCCTCTAACGAAAGGTTTAATTACTCTAACCTAAAAAAAATACTTGTTACTCATTGATAATTGGCGTCCACTTTGTCTTTTAAATAACGATTCTAAGCTAATAGCTCTGGTTTTGGATGCCGTTATAGATGAGTCCCGGTCAGGGTTGATGAGAAATAGACAAATCTCGAATAATGTCACACTGGTATTAAATATCATAGATTACTCAGATTTGGTCTCTGATGAGAGTTTTATTCTCTTTTGGGATTTTATAAAGCCTTCGATACATTTTACATTTTAGTCATTTTAGCAGACGCTCTTATCCAGAGCGACTTACAGTTAGTGAGTGCATACATTTTCATACTGTCCCCCCCGTGAGAAACGAACCCACAACCCTGGCGTTGCAAGCGCCATGCTCTACCAACTGAGCTACAGGGATAAAGTAGAACATTACTATTTTTCATGCCCTTAAAACATTTGTCTTTGGAGATGTATTTTGTAAATCTATTAATACTCTGTAAATGCAACATTTAAAGTTTTGATTTCACAAGCCTGAAATAATACATTTTTCATACGCACAACATTTTTGTTTATATCCCTGTCAGTGAGCATTTCTCCTTTGCCAAGATAATCCATCCACTTGACAGGTGTCGCAAATCAAGAAGCCGATTAAACAGTATGATCATTACACAGGTGCACCTTGTGCTGGGGACAATAAAAGGCCACTTTAAAATGTGCAGTTTTGTCACATAACACAATGCCACAGATGTCTCAAGTTTTGAAGGAGGGTGCAATTGGCATGCTGACTGCAGGAATGTCCACCAGAGCTGTTACCAGAGAATCATCTTCAATTTAATGCTCTGAACTCCCCAATCTCCTGCATGTCCCTCTGAACTCCCCAATCTCCTGCATGACCTCTGAACTCCCCAATCTCCTGCATGTCCCTCTGAACTCCCCAATCTCCTGCATGTCCCTCTGAACTCCCCAATCTCCTGCATGTCCCTCTGAACTCCCCAATCTCCTGCATGTCCCTCTGAACTCCCCAATCTCCTGCATGTCCCTCTGAACTCCCCAATCTCCTGCATGTTCTTCTGAACTCCCCAATCTCCTGCATGTCCCTCTGAACTCCCCAATCTCCTGCATGTCCCTCTGAACTCCCCAATCTCCTGCATGTCCCTCTGAACTCCCCAATCTCCTGCATGTCCCTCTGAACTCCCCAATCTCCTGCATGTCCCTCTGAACTCCCCAATCTCCTGCATGTCCCTCTGAACTCCCCAATCTCCTGCATGTCCCTCTGAACTCCCCAATCTCCTGCATGTCCCTCTGAACTCCCCATTCTCCTGCATGTTCTTCTGAACTCCCCAATCTCCTGCATGTCCCTCTGAACTCCCCAATCTCCTGCATGTCCCTCTGAACTCCCCAATCTCCTGCATGTCCCTCTGAACTCCCCAATCTCCTGCATGTCCCTCTGAACTCCCCAATCTCCTGCATGTCCCTCTGAACTCCCCAATCTCCTGCATGTCCCTCTGAACTCCCCAATCTCCTGCATGTCCCTCTGATCTCCCCTCACTATTCTCCTCCTTTTAGTCCAGTAACTTGACTTGGTTAACGCACCTTTCACTTAAAGCACAAAGGTAAGGCTAGTCTGTCAAGGTGTCTGTAGGATAAACTATTTTTTTAAACAAAACCAGCATTGTAAAACGGCAGCAAATTTAGCAATGCTCAGAAGTGGATTCAGTTGCATGGCAATGTAGTTTTCCATGGTGTATTTGAGTCTTTCCATGTAATTAAACCGCCATAGAAAACGTAGATTGACCGGGGTTAGAGGAAGCAACAGATCTGGAGATGAAAATGACGAGGGTTTCAAGTTGATTTTGATTGGGTCCGAGGCGGCCAGAAACAAAAATGGTAGCACCCTCCCGACCCAACGCTGAAATATGGAAGAGATACAACCAGGAGGGGCGTGGCCTAAACTAGTAACGGTCACAGCAAACTAACGGTCTTATTTAAATCAACAATGTTAAGGACAAGCACATTAATAATAATAATAATAATAATATGCCATTTAGCAGACGCTTTTATCCAAAGCGACTTACAGTCATGCGTGCATACATTTTTACGTATGGGTGGTCCCGGGGATCAAACATTGCTCTACCAATTGAGCTACAGAGGACCATTAAGGTTAGAATATTGCAAGAGAACAATCTAATTATTAATGTTGTAGAAATTTGTCTTTGTCCTCCGTCAAACACAAAGTACTTTCAGAGTTTTTTGTAGAATTAAGATAGACTTTATTACAATCATTATAGCCGAGGTGGTCTGCAGAGCATCTAACTTTCCACCTCTCAGCTCTCAGTTTATACAGTCAATTTACATACATTTTAGCTTAATCCCTCCCTCTTTGGTTCCTCCACCACTGTCTCCAGTTTTCACCTCTTGACCGCTCCGCCCACTTCCTTAATGGCGGTATCTGACTTCCCTCCCTTCTAGTTCCGTGTCTGGAAACAATAGTGGTGGGACCAAGCCCTGTCATGCAAAAATAACAGAGCAATTTCCTGGCTCCGTTCTGACCCCCTAATTGATTCCCAAACCTATCAATCGATACTTAAAACATGGCAGGTCCATAATCAATTTTCTCAAACATACACAAGCCTCCTCCCTCTGTACCACCCAGTCCAAAAGCCCCCAGTCATGCTGTGATTAACCAGGTTTAGTCTGAACTCTGTTCAACCCTGGCTCTGTTCCAGGACTATGCCTAAGGAGAGAGGCAGCAGTCTGGTTTCAGTCACTGATAAGGCAGGACAGCCGTGGATTAGAGAGGAGCGAGGAATTAGACCCGAAGACAGGTCAGATGAAAAGAGAAGTCGGAAGTTTACAGACACTTACAGGTGGGAGTCATTAAAACTCGTTGAGGTATGAAGAGAGATGTCTATATTATACTGGGTATATTTACTACTGTACTCTACCTGTATGTACTGGTATCCCAAACGGCATCCTATCCCCATAGAGCTCTGGTCAAAAGTAGTGAACTATATAGGGAACAGGTAGCCATTTGAGACACACTTTATGTGTGTGGGTGTGTGTGTGTGTATATGTACAGTTGAAGTCGGAAGTTTACATACACTTAGGTTGGAGTCATTAAAACTTGTTTTTCAACCACTCCACAAATTTCTTGTTAACAAACTATAGTTTTGGCATGTCGGTTAGGACATCTACTTTGTGCATGACACAAGTCATTTTTCCAACAATTGTTTACAGACTTATAATTCACTGTATCACAATTCCAGTGGGTCAGAAGTTTACATACACTAAGTTGACTGTGCCTTTAAACAGCTTGGAAAATTCCAGAAAATGATGTCATGGCTTTAGAAGCTTCTGATAGGCTATTTGACATAATTTGAGTCAATTGGAGGTGTACCTGTGGATGTATTTCAAGGCCTACCTTCAAACTCAGTGCCTCTTTGCTTGACATCATGGGAAAATCAAAAGAAATCAGCCAAGACCTCAGAAAAAAAATTGTAGACCTCCACAAGTCTGGTTCATCCTTGGGAGCAATTTCCAAACGCCTGAAGGTACCACGTTCATCTGTACAAACAATAGTACGCAAGTATAAACACCATGGGACCACGCAGCTGTCATACCACTCAGGAAGGAGACGCGTTCTGTCTCTTACAGATGAACATACTTTGGTGCGAAAAGTGCAAATAAATCCCAGAACAACAGCAAAGGACCTTGTGAAGATGCTGGAGGAAACAGGTACAAAAGTATCTATATCCACAGTAAAATGAGTCCTATATCGACATAACCTGAAAGGCCGCTCAGCAAGGAAGAAGCCACTGCTCCAAAACCGCCATAAAAAAGCCAGACTACGGTTTGCAACTGCACATGGGGACAAAGATCGTACTTTTTGGAGAAATGTCCTCTGGTCTGATGAAACAAAAATAGAACTGTTTGGCCATAATAACCATCGTTATGTTTGGAGGAAAAAGGGGGTCTTGCAAGCCGAAGAACACCATCCCAACCGCGAAGCACGGGGGTGGCAGCATCATGCTGTGGGGGTGCTTTGCTGCAGGAGGGACTGGTGCACTTCACAAAATAGATGGCATCATGAGGAAGGAAAAGTATGTGGATATATTGAATCAACATCTCAAGACAGCAGTCAGGAAGTTAAAGCTTGGTCGCAAATGGGTCTTCCAAATGGACAATGACCCCAAGCATTCTTTCAAAGTTGTGGCAAAATGGTTTAAGGACAACAAAGTCAAGGTATTGGAGTGGCCATCACAAAGCCCTGACCTCAATCCTATAGAACATTTGTGGGCAGAACTGAAAAAGTGTGTGCGAGCAAGGAGGCCTACAAACCTGACTCCGTTACACCAGCTCTGTCAGGAGGAATGGGCCAAAATTCAACCAACTTATTGTGGGAAGCTTGTCGAAGGCTACCCGAAACGTTTGACCCAAGTTAAACAATTTAAAGGCAATGCTACCAAA
>NW_028161747.1:5000-7500 GCF_964263955.1 Coregonus lavaretus
TCCTCCTGGTTAATCATACAGTAATCAGAGGATTGGTCGTCCTGGTTAACCATACGGTAATCAGAGGATTGGTCGTCCTGGTTAATCATACAGTAATCAGAGGATTGGTCCTCCTGGTTAACCAAACAGTAATCAGAGGATTGGTCCTCCTGGTTAACCATACAGTAATCAGAGGATTGTCCCTCCTGGTTAACCATACAGTAATCAGAGGATTGGTCCTCCTGGTTAACCATACAGTAATCAGAGGATTGGTCCTCCTGGTTAACCATACAGTAATCAGAGGATTGTCCCTCCTGGTTAACCATACAGTAATCAGAGGATTGGTCCTCCTGGTTAACCATACAGTAATCAGAGGATTGTCCCTCCTGGTTAATCATACAGTAATCAGAGGATTGTCCCTCCTGGTTAATCATACAGTAATCATAGGATAGTTCCTCCTGGTTAACCATACGGTAATCAGAGGGAATGAACAGGCCTGGAGCACAGTACTTATTCCTTCCTCTAACGTTGCTTTGTATTGGAAATATGTTGCTTCAAGAGAAAAGGAGCCTTTGCCCCAGATAAATGTGTGTTTGCCTTGTAAAACACTTTCTCTCTATGCTCGCCATAAACACTGTTATGTCATTTTATTCACAGTTTCCCCACCAATTATTCACCCACATTTTAAATGTTTTTATACAATATTTCTATGACATCATCACCAACTCTGTGTATGGTTATGGAATATGGAACCCTACATATTCATTCTAATGATAACATCCTCACTGTGTATGAAATGCAGGATTGTTGCTTCTCTAAATGTTGGTGTTAGGTCTAGGTTTGGGGTTAGGTTTGATATTAGGTTAACTACATGTTGGTGTTAGGTCTAGGTTTGGGGTTAGGTTTGATATTAGGTTAACTACATGTTGGTATTAGGTCTATGTTTGGGGTTAGGTTTGATATTAGGTTAACTACATGTTGGTGTTAGGTCTAGGTTTGGGGTTAGGTTTGATATTAGGTTAACTACATGTTGGTATTAGGTCTAGGTTTGGGATTAGGTTTGATATTAGGTTAACTACATGTTGGTATTAGGTCTAGGTTTGGGGTTAGGTATGATATTAGGTTAACTACATGTTGGTATTAGGTCTAGGTTTGGGGTTAGGTTTGATATTAGGTTAACTACATGTTGGTATCAGGTCTAGGTTTGGGGTTAGGTTTGATATTAGGTTAACTACATGTTGGTATTTGGTCTAGGTTTGGGGTTAGGTATGATATTAGGTTAACTACATGTTGGTATTAGGTCTAGGTTTGGGGTTAGGTTTGATATTAGGTTAACTACATGTTGGTATTAGGTCTAGGTTTGGGGTTAGGTATGATATTAGGTTAACTACATGTTGGTATTAGGTCTAGGTTTGGGGTTAGGTATGATATTAGGGTAACTACATGTTGGTATTAGGTCTAGGTTTGGGGTTAGGTTTGATATTAGGGTAACTACATGTTGGTATCAGGTATAGGTTTGGGGTTAGTTTTGATATTAGGTTAACTACATGTTGGTATTAGGTCTAGGTTTGGGGTTAGGTTTGATATTAGGTTAACTACGTGTTGGTATTAGGTCTAGGTTTGGGGATAGGTATGATATTAGGTTAACTACATGTTGGTATTAGGTCTAGGTTTGGGGTTAGGTTTGATATTAGGTTAACTACATGTTGGTATTAGGTCTAGGTTTGGGGTTAGGTATGATATTAGGTTAACTACATGTTGGTATCAGGTCTAGGTTCGGGGTTAGGTTTGATATTAGGTTAACTACATGTTGGTATCAGGTCTAGGTTCGGGGTTAGGTTTGATATTAGGTTAACTACATGTTGGTATTAGGTCTAGGTTTGGGGTTAGGTATGATATTAGGTTAACTACATGTTGGTATCAGGTCTAGGTTCGGGGTTAGGTTTGATATTAGGTTAACTACATGTTGGTATCAGGTCTAGGTTCGGGGTTAGGTTTGATATTAGGTTAACTACATGTTGGTATCAGGTCTAGGTTCGGGGTTAGGTTTGATATTAGGTTAACTACATGTTGGTGTTAGGTCTAGGTTTGGGGTTAGATTTGATATTAGGTTAACTACATGTTGGTATTAGGGCTACAGTACTCATTCTGTGGCGTGACAGACTCAGTCTCATTCACCAACCTGGTCTAAGAGCATTTCGTATTATTCTGTAAATCCGACACTGATGGTATGTATTAATTTGTGGATTGGTATGATATGTTATAAATTACAATTCGTACAATATGTTACGAATTTGCAAATGTATGATATGTTACGAATGTCAATTTGTTGTGGCTAACATTAGCTAGGTGGCTAACGCTAACGTTAGCTAGCTGACTAACATTAGCTAGACTAGGGGTTAGGATTAGGGTTAAGGTTAGGGTTAAAGTTAGGAGTTAGGTTAAAGGGTTAAGGTTAGGGTTAGGGGAAGGGTTAGCTAAATGGGTTAAGGTTAGGGTTAGGGGAATGGTTAGCTAACAT
>NW_028161747.1:10000-20043 GCF_964263955.1 Coregonus lavaretus
GGTCTGAAACCTAATGTAACCTGTCATGGGTCTGAAACATAATGTAACCTGCCATGGGTCTGAAACCCTTTTGTAACCTACTTTGGGTCTGAAACCCTAATGTAACCTACCATGGGTCTGAAACCCTAATGTAACCTACCATGGGTCTGAAACCCTAATGTAACCTGTCATGGGTCTGAAACCTAATGTAACCTGTCATGGGTCTGAAACATAATGTAACCTGCCATGGGTCTGAAACCCTTTTGTAACCTACCATGGGTCTGAAACCCTAATGTAACCTACCATGGGTCTGAAACCCTAATGTAACCTACCATGGGTCTGAAACCCTAATGTAACCTGTCATGGGTCTGAAACATAATGTAACCAGTCATGGGTCTGAAACCCTAATGTAACCTACCATGGTTCTGAAACCCTAATGTAACCTACCATGGTTCTGAAACCCTAATGTAACCTACCATGGGTCTGAAACTCTAATGTAACCAGTCATGGGTCTGAAACCCTAATGTAACCTACCATGGGTCTGAAACCCTAATGTAACCTACCATTGGTCTGAAACCCTAATGTAACCTACCATGGGTCTGAAACCCTAATGTAACCTGTCATGGGTCTGAAACCCTAATGTAACCTACCATGGGTCTGAAACCCTAATGTAACCTGTCATGGGTCTGAAACCCTAATGAAACCTACCATGGGTCTGAAACCCTAATGTAACCTACCATGGGTCTGAAACCCTAATGTAACCTACCATGGTTCTGAAACCCTAATGTAACCTACCATGGGTCTGAAACTCTAATGTAACCAGTCATGGGTCTGAAACCCTAATGTAACCTACCATGGGTCTGAAACCCTAATGTAACCTACCATTGGTCTGAAACCCTAATGTAACCTACCATGGGTCTGAAACCCTAATGTAACCTGTCATGGGTCTGAAACATAATATAACCAGTCATGGATCTGAAACCCTAATGTAACCAGTCATGGGTCTGAAACCCTAATGTAACCTACCATGGATCTAATGTAACCTACCATGGGTCTGAAACCCTAATGTAACCTACCATGGGTCTGAAACCCTAATGTAACCTACCATGGGTCTGAAACCCTAATGTAACCAGTCATGGGTCTGAAACCCTAATGTAACCTACCATGGGTCTGAAACCCTAATGTAACCTGTCATTGGTCTGACACCCTAATGTAACCTACCATGGGTCTGAAATCCTAATGTAACCTACCATGGGTCTGAAACCCTAATGTAACCTACCATTGGTCTGAAACCCTAATGTAACCTACCATGGGTCTGAAACCCTAATGTAACCTACCATGGGTCTGAAACCCTAATGTAACCTGTCATGGGTCTGAAACCCTAATGTAACCTACCATGGGTCTGAAACCTAATGTAACCTGTCATGGGTCTGAAACCCTAATGTAACCTACCATGGGTCTGAAACCCTAATGTAACCTACCATGGGTCTGAAACCCTAATGTAACCAGTCATGGGTCTGAAACCCTAATGTAACCTACCATGGGTCTGAAACCCTAATGTAACCTACCATGGGTCTGAAACCCTAATGTAACCTACCATGGGACTGAAACCCTAATGTAACCTACCATGGGTCTGAAATCCTAATAGGGAATAGGGTGCTATTTTGGAGGCCAGCCAGTCCTTAGTTAACAGTCATTTTATATGTCTAATCTACCTTAGTTACCCCAGCATCCGAGATAGAGCAGAGAATGAACAGATTGTTCCAAATTGAACGAGGTGTCACAGCCCCTTTAGATTGAGCAAATTGAGCGGAGGGAGAGAGAGGGGGTGAGAGAGAGAGATAGAGAGAGAGAGAGAGAGAGAGAGAGAGAGAGAGAGAGAGAGAGAGAGAGAGAGAGAGAGGGGGTGAGAGAGAGAGATAGAGAGAGAGAGAGAGAGAGAGAGAGAGAGAGAGAGAGAGGAGTCAGGGTGGTTTCATTATTATTCTGCTTGGCAACGTATCACTTTATCTGATCTACCACTTTAATAGAGCGAGCTGAAATTTAGCAAATGGTCTTCTTTTAAACTGGTTTAAAACATCTCTCCCCACTCTCTCTCCCTCTCTCTGTCCCTCTCTCTCTCTCTCTCTCTCTCTCTCTCTCTCTCTCTCTCTCTCCCTGTCTCTCTCTCTCTCTCGCTCTCTCTCTCTCGCTCTCTCTCTCTCTCTCCCCCCTCTCCCCTCTAGTCTACAGTGGCAGATTCCTCTAACTTTAGCAGTGGGGAATTCAACTTACAAATCATCAGAAGTCATCCTCTGGATCTCCAATAAAACAGGTACCTTCTAACTGCCTTACATCCATATCTACTCTCATCCACACCATAACCATAGTAACCACCGGAGGTATCAGCACAACCATAGTAACCACCGGAGGTATCACCATAACCATAGTAACCACCGGAGGTATCAGCACAACCATAGTCACCACCGGAGGTATCAGCACAACCATAGTAACCACCGGAGGTATCACCATAACCATAGTAACCACCGGAGGTATCAGCACAACCATAGTCACCACCGGAGGTATCAGCACAACCATAGTCACCACCGGAGGTATCACCATAACCATAGTAACCACCGGAGGTATCAGCACAACCATAGTAACCACCGGAGGTATCACCATAACCATAGTAAACACCGGAGGTATCAGCACAACCATAGTAACCACCGGAGGTATCACCATAACCATAGTAACCACCGGAGGTATCACCATAACCATAGTAACCACCGGAGGTATCAGCACAACCATAGTAACCACCGGAGGTATCACCATAACCATAGTAACCACCGGAGGTATCACCACAACCATAGTAACCACCGGAGGTATCACCACAACCATAGTCACCACCGGAGGTATCACCATAACCATAGTAACCACTGGAGGTATCAGCACAACCATAGTAACCACCGGAGGTATCACCACAACCATAGTAACCACCGGAGGTATCACCATAACCATAGTAACCACTGGAGGTATCAGCACAACCATAGTAACCACTGGAAGTATCACCACAACCATAGTAACCACTGGAAGTATCTCCTTTCACTGTCAACGTCTTAAAGAGAAAGAGGAGACAGGTCAAGTAATACTATCTTCTCCATCATACTGCTGCATATCCAACATACATCAGCTATTTTACAGTAGTGTCCCTGCTGCATATCCAACATACACCAGTTATTTTACAGCTGGTGTTCCGTTGCAAAGAAATCAGTCGTCCATTTCTCCTCTCCCATTTTGTCCTAATGTGTGCGTGAGTGTTTGCATCTCTGTCCGTGTGCGTGCCTGTGTGTGTGCATGCATCGTGAACCCAGGCCCCATGATTAAACAGAGGAGCGCGTGACGACATGTTCAGCCTGCAGATGAGAGGCTACTGGTTGAATTAGGTGCCAATGAATTACTGTGTCACCGAGAGCCACAAGTCCCCTGTCATTCCCTATAATTACAAACCACTCTGGCTACGCTCCGTATCACAGGTGTGCCTATCTCGGTGGCTGGCTGCTCCTTTCTTTGACTGCGTCCCAAATCGCACCCTATTCCCTATATTGTGACTACTTTTGACCATAGCCCTATAGGGTTCCATTTGGGATGCGGACAGAGAGAGGAGCAGCATTCCCACCGCTGTTCACCCAGCCCTCCAGGGATTACATTTAGGGGAGTGGAACTTGCATTGAGGTTTGTTGACGAAGGTCTTCCCCCCCTTGCGCGACACCATTTAACTTCCCCATTCTCCCCTTGACCCCTCTCAGAATGGTTCCTGTTGCTCTGCACAATGCTGTGCTCATCTCACCAGGCTACTCCAAGACTGATTCTGGAACAAAATACGACAAAGTAGCCACGAAGGCTAAGTGAGACCAGTATTGGCTTGGCATTAATGTAGCCTGAACTGTAGGGTTGACGATAGCGGTTTGCTGGTTTGCTACTCGATGTCTTGTTTCACGGCACGTCAGCGATGACTGGAAATTAGCCTCCACTCTCACCCAGCAGTCAGCAATCTGAAGCCAGGCTTATCAGCTCTCTCTCTCTCACACACACACACACACACACACACACACACACACACACACACACACACACACACACACACACACACACACACACACACACACACACACACACACACACACACACACACACACACACACACACACACACACACACACACACACACACACACACCACACACACACACACACACACACACACACACACTACCCCAGTAGTCTGAATCCCTCAGTAGGTCCATTACTTATCTCAGTTTGTTATTGAGCCTCGCTGCACCGAGCGTTTGCAGCTCTGGCACGTCTGCACACATGGGACCAGACGGACAGACTGTGTTTAGTGAGAAGGTGTGTGTGTGTGTGTATGTGTGTGTATGTGTGTGTGTGTGTGTGTGTGTATCCACACTGGGGATAAATGGACTATTAACATGCTGCATGCCCGTCCACTCTACAGCAAGACTACAGCCAGGCCCATGGTCTCTGTTTATTTACAAGAGGGCTTCAGGATGGTTCACAACTAGATAGAGTTGTTTCCACTTCATCACACATAACCATCAAAAACACCTTATTCTCTATATAGTGCACTACTTTTGATCAGAGCTCTCTGTATAGGGAACGTCTTAACTTTCCATATCTGTTAATATATAGAGTAAACCTTTAAACATGTCTGTTAATATATAGAGTCAACCTTTAAACATGTCTGTTAATATATAGAGTCAACCTTTAAACATGTCTGTTAATATATAGAGTCTACCTTTAAACATGTCTGTTAATATATAGAGTCAACCTTTAAACGTGTCTGTTAATATATAGAGTCAACCTTTAAACATGTCTGTTAATATATAGAGTCAACCTTTAAACATGTCTGTTAATATATAGAGTCAACCTTTAAACATGTCTGTTAATATATAGAGTCAACCTTTAAACATGTCTGTTAATATATAGAGTCAACCTTTAAACATGTCCGCCATGTTTATTTGTTTACAGAGACACACAAAGTGGGCCGGATAGACGAGGACATATGGTTGCTAGGCAACATCAACCAGACTGGGTACTTCCGGGTGAACTACGACCTCCACAACTGGAGGCTCCTCATCGGACAGCTGATGACCAACCCTGAGGTAGGACGCTCTTCCTCTTCCTCATCTTCATCTTCCTCATATTTCACTTCCTCATCTGGACCATTGAAGGTTTGAATAAAAATGTAAATGCAGAAAAATGTATAAAAACGTTCCACCTTTCCTCTTTTCTGTCTGTAGATTATCTCTGTTGGCAACAGGGCGGGGCTCATCGATGATGTCTTCAATCTGGCCAGGTGAGTTTAATGGCTGCCTCGTCACAGGATTCTGTTTGGTTTCTGTTCTCTCCTAGTGGCTTCCCTCATCTGTGTTTTCTCAGTAGGAGACTCTAACACATCTTCCCTCTGTGTTTTCTCAGTAGGAGACTCTAACCCACCTTCCCTCTGTGTTTTCTCAGTAGGAGACTCTAACACACCTTCCCTCTGTGTTTTCTCAGTAGGAGACTCTAACACACCTTCCCTCTGTGTTTTCTCAGTAGGAGACTCTAACACACCTTCCCTCTGTGTTTTCTCAGTAGGAGACTCTAACACACCTTCCCTCTGTGTTTTCTCAGTAGGAGAGTCTAACACACCTTCCCTCTGTGTTTTCTCAGTAGGAGACTCTAACACATCTTCCCTCTGTGTTTTCTCAGTAGGAGACTCTAACACACCTTCCCTCTGTGTTTTCTCAGTAGGAGACTCTAACCCACCTTCCCTCTGTGTTTTCTCAGTAGGAGACTCTAACACACCTTCCCTCTGTGTTTTCTCAGTAGGAGACTCTAACACACCTTCCCTCTGTGTTTTCTCAGTAGGAGACTCTAACACACCTTCCCTCTGTGTTTTCTCAGTAGGAGACTCTAACCCACCTTCCCTCTGTGTTTTCTCAGTAGGAGACTCTAACACACCTTCCCTCTGTGTTTTCTCAGTAGGAGACTCTAACACACCTTCCCTCTGTGTTTTCTCAGTAGGAGAGTCTAACACACCTTCCCTCTGTGTTTTCTCAGTAGGAGACTCTAACACACCTTCCCTCTGTGTTTTCTCAGTAGGAGACTCTAACCCACCTTCCCTCTGTGTTTTCTCAGTAGGAGACTCTAACACACCTTCCCTCTGTGTTTTCTCAGTAGGAGACTCTAACACACCTTCCCTCTGTGTTTTCTCAGTAGGAGACTCTAACACACCTTCCCTCTGTGTTTTCTCAGTAGGAGACTCTAACACACCTTCCCTCTGTGTTTTCTCAGTAGGAGACTCTAACACACCTTCCCTCTGTGTTTTCTCAGTAGGAGACTCTAACACACCTTCCCTCTGTGTTTTCTCAGTAGGAGACTCTAACACACCTTCCCTCTGTGTTTTCTCAGTAGGAGACTCTATCCCACCTTCCCTCTGTGTTTTCTCAGTAGGAGACTCTATCCCACCTTCCCTCTGTGTTTTCTCAGTAGGAGACTCTAACACACCTTCCCTCTGTGTTTTCTCAGTAGGAGACTCTAACACACCTTCCCTCTGTGTTTTCTCAGTAGGAGACTCTAACACACCTTCCCTCTGTGTTTTCTCAGTAGGAGACTCTAACACACCTTCCCTCTGTGTTTTCTCAGTAGGAGACTCTAACACACCTTCCCTCTGTGTTTTCTCAGTAGGAGACTCTAACACACCTTCCCTCTGTGTTTTCTCAGTAGGATAGTCTAACACACCTTCCCTCTGTGTTTTCTCAGTAGGAGACTCTAACACACCTTCCCTCTGTGTTTTCTCAGTAGGAGAGTCTAACACACCTTCCCTCTGTGTTTTCTCAGTAGGAGACTCTAACACACCTTCCCTCTGTGTTTTCTCAGTAGGAGACTCTAACACACCTTCCCTCTGTGTTTTCTCAGTAGGAGACTCTAACACACCTTCCCTCTGTGTTTTCTCAGTAGGAGACTCTTAACACACCTTCCCTCTGTGTTTTCTCAGTAGGAGACTCTAACACACCTTCCCTCTGTGTTTTCTCAGTAGGAGACTCTAACACACCTTCCCTCTGTGTTTTCTCAGTAGGAGACTCTAACACACCTTCCCTCTGTGTTTTCTCAGTAGGAGACTCTAACACACCTTCCCTCTGTGTTTTCTCAGTAGGAGACTCTAACACACCTTCCCTCTGTGTTTTCTCAGTAGAAGACTCTAACACACCTTCCCTCTGTGTTTTCTCAGTAGGAGACTCTTAACACACCTTCCCTCTGTGTTTTCTCAGTAGGAGACTCTAACACACCTTCCCTCTGTGTTTTCTCAGTAGGAGACTCTAACACACCTTCCCTCTGTGTTTTCTCAGTAGGAGACTCTAACACACCTTCTCTCTGTGTTTTCTCAGTAGGAGACTCTAACCCACCTTCCCTCTGTGTTTTCTCAGTAGGAGACTCTAACACACCTTCCCTCTGTGTTTTCTCAGTAGGAGACTCTAACACACCTTCCCTCTGTGTTTTCTCAGTAGGAGACTCTAACACACCTTCCCTCTGTGTTTTCTCAGTAGGAGACTCTAACACACCTTCTCTCTGTGTTTTCTCAGTAGGAGACTCTAACACACCTTCCCTCTGTGTTTTCTCAGTAGGAGACTCTAACACACCTTCCCTCTGTGTTTTCTCAGTAGGAGACTCTAACACACCTTCCCTCTGTGTTTTCTCAGTAGGAGACTCTAACACACCTTCCCTCTGTGTTTTGTCAGTAGGAGACTCTAACCCACCTTCCCTCTGTGTTTTCTCAGTAGGAGACTCTAACACACCTTCCCTCTGTGTTTTCTCAGTAGGAGACTCTAACACACCTTCCCTCTGTGTTTTCTCAGTAGGAGCCTCTAACACACCTTCCCTCTGTGTTTTCTCAGTAGGAGACTCTAACACACAGAGTCCCGACACAGTGTTAAGTGTTAACCATCTAGTCTCACACGTCATCATAGCTTCCCCTCTAACCACTGTTCTCAGTACAGCCATTATTATAAAGACTGGAGACACGCCATCACAGCTTCTCATTTTAAACTGTTTTCAGTACAGCCATTGTTATAGAGATTGGACACATGTCATCACACATCCCAGCTTCTCTTCTCAGCCTGTTCTCAGTACAGCCATTATTATAGAGTTGTATAACCCCCCTCCCCATTAACGTAATGAGCTATCTACCAAGGCCTTCACAGGAATTATTATTTGGCAATGTTGTGACCAGGAAATACCAATGTTGTGACCAGGAAATATGTCTGGGTGGGATTGTGACAAGCCCAAAGTGGTGGACAAATGATTTGCCTGTCTCTGTCTTTTCCCGGGACAATAGTTTAGTGACTGATTCCCTGGTTGGCTACACAGCTTATAAGGCGCTGCGGCATTCATTTATTGGACACGCCAGGCGGGCAGGATACTGGAAACACCTCACGCTAGCTAACAGAACAGAAAGCCTATCGCTCGGTGACAGCTTGCCTGCGGCGTGTCTTTTGAACATATTGCACACGGCATCCATCCTGACTGCCGCTGTCTCTCCCCGTGTCTCTCCTCGCTCCCCGCGCACGTGCGCTCAGATGCTCGCTCCACACTGAGTGCCGCCGTTTCATCACACCGCCATGATAGACCCGTTCAGCCAGATCCACCGTTGCGTCTCAAATGGCACCCCTACTCCCTAAATAGTGCACTACTAGTGCAACGCGGGGCCCTGGTCAAAAGTAGTGCACTGTTTAGAGAGTAGGGTGCCATTTGAAACGCAACCACAGCCTCCTGTTTTAACAAAGGGAAAGACACCCAGCTCCAGGATGATGTGTTTTAGTGTCTGGAAACGGTGGCATTGATGAGGATGCAACCTCCACATCACAGTGGCTGTGGTTCCACTGTCTGATAGATACTAGTTATTAGGTAATGTCATGGATGTCCTGATGACAGTACTCAGACTGCTAGAGAAGAACCAGATCTAGTGTTGGTTCTGGAGCACTGTCATTATGGTTAGAATCCAGACCTGGGATCAAATTGTATCTTTAGATTTATTTCAAATGCTTTAGCTGCTCTTGACTGGACTGAATTTGTCTGGCGCAAAAGTGTAAACACCAGCCATTTGTAGTGTTTAGAATCCCTCCCCTTCTACTTGTGTTAGTGTTTAGGATCCCTCCCCTTCTACTTGTGTAGTGTTTAGAATCCCTCCCCTTCTACTTGTGTTAGTGTTTAGAATCCCTCCCCTTCTACTTGTGTTAGTGTTTAGAATCCCTCCCCTTCTACTTGTGTTAGTGTTTAGAATCCCTCCCCTTCTACTTGTGTTAGTGTTTAGAATCCCTCCCCTTCTACTTGTGTTAGTGTTTAGAATCCCTCCCCTTCTACTTGTGTTAGTGTTTAGGATCCTATTAGGACTGAAGGAGGAAGACTAGAAGCAGTAGTGATGAAGTACTGTAGAAACTTCTCCTTGAATCTACCCACTGTTAGTGTTAGATACAGTAGAGCCGTCCATATAGACCAGTCTACTACTTTTACAGGTGAGGGGATGTGAAAACATCTTGCTAATTTGCACTTTTGGAACACAGACATGGGCGTAGGCACACACACATACACACACATACACACACACACACACACACACACACACACACACACACACACACACACACACACACACACACACACACACACACACACACACACACAAACACACACACACGCACACATACACACACACACACGCACACACACACACACACATACACACGCACACACGCGCACACACACACACGCACACACACATACACACACACACACACATTCACACACACACACACACACACACACTCCATCATCTGATCACTCACATATAATATGCACATATATTTATACTGACTCTACACACCCACTCACATACAAGCTGCTGCTACTCTGTTTATCTTATATCCGGAGTGATGGAGGTAGATATGTATAGGGGTAAGGGGACAGGGATACTGGAGTGATGGAGGTAGATATGTATAGGGGTAAGGGGACAGGGATACTGGAGTGATG
>NW_028161746.1:10000-17500 GCF_964263955.1 Coregonus lavaretus
AGAGAGGCTTTTAATGGGAAGAGAGAGTTTAAAAAGAGGCATGGAGCTCCAGAGGTCACAAAGGTCAATGTGGGCCTGCATGGATGTCAGCAGGGCATGAGGGAGAAGGCCCAAGTGAATAGGTGTGTCTGTGTGAGTGAGTGAACCTGTCTCATAGGGGGGCAGAGCAGGCATCCCCTTTGGGGGCTGTCTGCTCTGTCCCCCTTTTTTTTTGGCCTCCTATACCTCTGGAGGTCAAGGGAGTAAGCTGTACTCTCAAGCCCATGGGAGAGAGGGTTTTAATAGGGAGAGAGTGATTAAAAAGAGGCATGGTGCTCCAGGGGAGTGAGCTGTACTCTCATGCCCATGGGAGATGCCCTTTACTAGGCAGGGAGTTTAGAACAAGGTGCATGGAGCTCCAGAGGTCACAAAGGTCAATGTGGGCCTGCATGGATGTCAGCAGGGCATGAGGGAGAAGGCCCAAGTGAATAGGTTTGTCTGTGTGTGTCTGTGTGAGTGAGTGAGTGAGTGTGTGTGTGAACCTTTCCCACAGGAGGGCAGCACTGTGCAGGCAGCTCCAATGGAGGCTGGCTGCTCTGTGCCCATGTATTATTTGTTCTCTCTCTCTCTCTCTCTCCCCTTTCTTCTGGCCTGCTGGATCACTTTTGTGTGTGGAGGGCTGGACTCTGTCTCACCCATCCCAGCCATGGGCACCCAGAATGCCCATGTGTGAGTCAGGAGCCCTCCCCTGGTTCTCCTAGTGAAAATGACCTGTGGCGCCCCCCTGTGGATGGATCTTGGTGGGGGTGCTTGGACCCCTTCTTGGGGTCTCCCCCAAGCCAGCCATGCCGGCCATGGGCACCCAAAACCCCCATGTGTGAGTGAACAGCCTCCCCAGTGTCCCCCTAGTGAAATCAGGCTTAAAGTGACCTGTGGCGCCCCCCTGTGGATGGATCTTGGTGGGGGTGCTTGGACCCCTTCTTGGGGTCTCCCCCAAGCCAGCCATGCCGGCCATGGGCACCCAAAACCCCCATGTGTGAGTGAACAGCCTCCCCAGTGTCCCCCTAGTGAAATCAGGCTTAAAGTGACCTGTGGCGCCCCCCTGTGGATGGATCTTGGTGGGGGTGCTTGGACCCCTTCTTGGGGTCTCCCCCAAGCCAGCCATGCCGGCCATGGGCACCCAAAACCCCCATGTGTGAGTGAACAGCCTCCCCAGTGTACCCATAGTGAAATCAGGCTTAAAGTGACCTGTGGCGCCCCCCTGTGGATGGATCTTGGTGGGGGTGCTTGGACCCCTTCTTGGGGTCTCCCCCAAGCCAGCCATGCCGGCCATGGGCACCCAAAACCCCCATGTGTGAGTGAACAGCCTCCCCAGTGTACCCATAGTGAAATCAGGCTTAAAGTGACCTGTGGCGCCCCCCTGTGGATGGATCTTGGTGGGGGTGCTTGGACCCCTTCTTGGGGTCTCCTCCAAGCCAGCCATGCCGACCATGGGCACCCAAAACCCCCATGTGTGAGTGAACAGCCTCCCCAGTGTACCCATAGTGAAATCAGGCTTAAAGTGACCTGTGGCGCCCCCCTGTGGATGGATCTTGGTGGGGGTGCTTGGACCCCTTCTTGGGGTCTCCCCCAAGCCAGCCATGCCGGCCATGGGCACCCAAAACCCCCATGTGTGAGTGAACAGCCTCCCCAGTGTACCCATAGTGAAATCAGGCTTAAAGTGACCTGTGGCGCCCCCCTGTGGATGGATCTTGGTGGGGGTGCTTGGACCCCTTCTTGGGGTCTCCTCCAAGCCAGCCATGCCGACCATGGGCACCCAAAACCCCCATGTGTGAGTGAACAGCCTCCCCAGTGTACCCATAGTGAAATCAGGCTTAAAGTGACCTGTGGCGCCCCCCTGTGGATGGATCTTGGTGGGGGTGCTTGGACCCCTTCTTGGGGTCTCCCCCAAGCCAGCCATGCCGGCCATGGGCACCCAAAACCCCCATGTGTGAGTGAACAGCCTCCCCAGTGTACCCATAGTGAAATCAGGCTTAAAGTGACCTGTGGCGCCCCCCTGTGGATGGATCTTGGTGGGGGTGCTTGGACCCCTTCTTGGGGTCTCCTCCAAGCCAGCCATGCCGACCATGGGCACCCAAAACCCCCATGTGTGAGTGAACAGCCTCCCCAGTGTACCCATAGTGAAATCAGGCTTAAAGTGACCTGTGGCGCCCCCCTGTGGATGGATCTTGGTGGGGGTGCTTGGACCCCTTCTTGGGGTCTCCTCCAAGCCAGCCATGCCGACCATGGGCACCCAAAACCCCCATGTGTGAGTGAACAGCCTCCCCAGTGTACCCATAGTGAAATCAGGCTTAAAGTGACCTGTGGCGCCCCCCTGTGGATGGATTCGGCTGTGGGTGCTTGGACCCCTTCTCGGGGTCCCCCCCAAGCCAGCCATGCCGGCCATGGGCACCCAAAACCCCCATGTGTGAGTGAACAGCCTCCCCAGTGTACCCATAGTGAAATCAGGCTTAAAGTGACCTGTGGCGCCCCCCTGTGGATGGATTCGGCTGTGGGTGCTTGGACCCCTTCTCGGGGTCCCCCCCAAGCCAGCCATGCCGGCCATGGGCACCCAAAACCCCCATGTGTGAGTGAACAGCCTCCCCTGTGTCCCCATAGTGAAATCCGGCATAAAGTGACCTGTGGCGCCCCCCTGTGGATGGATTCGGCTGTGGGTGCTTGGACCCCTTCTTGGGGTCTCCTCCAAGCCAGCCATGCCGACCATGGGCACCCAAAACCCCCATGTGTGAGTGAACAGCCTCCCCTGGGTACCCATAGTGAAATCAGGCTTAAAATGACATGTGGCGCCCCCCTGTGGATAGATCCGGCTGTGGGTGCTTGGACCCCTTCTTGGGGTCCCCCCCAAGCCATCCATGCCGACCATGGGCACCCCAAACCCCCATGTGTGAGTGAACAGCCTCCCCTGGGTACCCATAGTGAAATCAGGCTTAAAATGACATGTGGCGCCCCCCTGTGGATAGATCCGGCTGTGGGTGCTTGGACCCCTTCTTGGGGTCCCCCCCAAGCTGGCCATGCCTTCAATGGGCACCCAAAACCCCCATGTGTGAGTGAACAGCCTCCCCTGGGTACCCATAGTGAAATCCGGCCTAAAGTGACATGTGGCGCCCCCCTGTGGATGGATCCGGCTGTGGGGTCTTGGACCCCTTCTTGGGGTCCCCCCCAAGCCAGCCATGCCGACCATGGGCACCCAAAACCCCCATGTGTGAGTGAAAAGCCTCCCCTGGGTCCCCATAGTGAAATCCGGCCTACAATGACCTGTGGCGCCCCCCTGTGGATGGATCCGGCTGTGGGGTCTTGGACCCCTTCTTGGGGTCCCCCCCAAGCCAGCCATGCCGACCAAGGGCACCCAAAACCCCCATGTGTGAGTGAAAAGCCTCCCCTGGGTCCCCATAGTGAAATCAGGCTTAAAGTGACCTGTGGCGCCCCCCTGTGGATGGATCTTGGTGGGGGTGCTTGGACCCCTTCTTGGGGTCTCCTCCAAGCCAGCCATGCCGACCAAGGGCACCCAAAACCCCCATGTGTGAGTGAACAGCCTCCCCAGTGTACCCCTAGTGAAATCCGGCCTAAAGTGACCTGTGGCGCCCCCCTGTGGATGGATTCGGCTGTGGGTGCTTGGACCCCTTCTTGGGGTCTCCCCCAAGCCAGCCATGCCGACCATGGGCACCCAAAACCCCCATGTGTGAGTGAACAGCCTCCCCTGGGTCCCCATAGTGAAATCCGGCCTAAAATGACCTGTGGCGCCCCCCTGTGGATGGATCTGGATGGGGGTGCTTGGACCCCTTCTTGGGGTCTCCTCCAAGCCAGCCATGCCGACCATGGGCACCCAAAACCCCCATGTGTGAGTGAACAGCCTCCCCTGGGTCCCCATAGTGAAATCCGGCCTAAAATGACCTGTGGCGCCCCCCTGTGGATGGATCTGGATGGGGGTGCTTGGACCCCTTCTTGGGGTCTCCTCCAAGCCAGCCATGCCGACCATGGGCACCCAAAACCCCCATGTGTGAGTGAACAGCCTCCCCTGGGTCCCCATAGTGAAATCCGGCCTAAAGTGACCTGTGGCGCCCCCCTGTGGATGGATCTGGATGGGGGTGCTTGGACCCCTTCTTGGGGTCACCCCCAAGCCGGCCATGGGCACCCAAAACCCCCATTTGTGAGTTAAGATCATCCCCTGGTTCCCCTAGTGAAATCAGGCTTAAAATGACATGTGGCGCCCCCCTGTGGATGGATCCGGGTGTGGGGTCTTGGACCCACTCTTGGGGTCACCCCCAAGCCGGCCAAGGGCACCCAAAACCCCCATGTGTGAGGTAATAGCCTCCCCTGGTTCTCCTAGTGTCCGCCGGCGGTTTACCATATGGGGGTGTCTGACCACCAACCCAATCCGAGAAAAGTGCATCAAAATCGGCCTTCCGGGAGCCAGGAGTCGGTCCCTGGTTCTCCTAATGTCAACCGGATGATTTCCATATGGGGGTGTCTGACCACCAACCCAATCCGAGAAAAGTGCATCAAAATCGGCCTTCCGGGAGCCAGGAGTCGGTCCCTGGTTCTCCTGGTGTCAACCGGATGGTTTCCATATGGGGGTGTCTGACCACCAACCCAATCCGAGAAAAGTGCATCAAAATCGGCCTTCCGGGAGCCAGGAGTCGGTCCCTGGTTCTCCTAATGTCAACCGGATGATTTCCATATGGGGGTGTCTGACCACCAACCCAATCCGAGAAAAGTGCATCAAAATCGGCCTTCCGGGAGCCAGGAGTCGGTCCCTGGTTCTCCTAATGTCAACCGGATGATTTCCATATGGGGGTGTCTGACCACCAACCCAATCCGAGAAAAGTGCATCAAAATCGGCCTTCCGGGAGCCAGGAGTCGGTCCCTGGTTCTCCTAATGTCAACCGGATGATTTCCATATGGGGGTGTCTGACCACCAACCCAATCCGAAAAAAGTGCATCAAAATCGGCCTTCCGGGAGCCAGGAGTCGGTCCCTGGTTCTCCTGGTGTCAACCGGATGGTTTCCATATGGGGGTGTCTGACCACCAACCCAATCCGAGAAAAGTGCATCAAAATCGGCCTTCCGGGAGCCAGGAGTCGGTCCCTGGTTCTCCTAATGTCAACCGGATGATTTCCATATGGGGGTGTCTGACCACCAACCCAATCCGAGAAAAGTGCATCAAAATCGGCCTTCCGGGAGCCAGGAGTCGGTCCCTGGTTCTCCTAATGTCAACCGGATGATTTCCATATGGGGGTGTCTGACCACCAACCCAATCCGAGAAAAGTGCATCAAAATCGGCCTTCCGGGAGCCAGGAGTCGGTCCCTGGTTCTCCTGTTGTCAACCGGATGATTTCCATATGGGGGTGTCTGACCACCAACCCAATCCGAGAAAAGTGCATCAAAATCGGCCTTCCGGGAGCCAGGAGTCGGTCCCTGGTTCTCCTGTTGTCAACCGGATGATTTCCATATGGGGGTGTCTGACCACCAACCCAATCCGAGAAAAGTGCATCAAAATCGGCCTTCCGGGAGCCAGGAGTCGGTCCCTGGTTCTCCTGTTGTCAACCGGATGATTTCCATATGGGGGTGTCTGACCACCAACCCAATCCGAGAAAAGTGCATCAAAATCGGCCTTCCGGGAGCCAGGAGTCGGTCCCTGGTTCTCCTAATGTCAACCGGATGATTTCCATATGGGGGTGTCTGACCACCAACCCAATCCGAGAAAAGTGCATCAAAATCGGCCTTCCGGGAGCCAGGAGTCGGTCCCTGGTTCTCCTAATGTCAACCGGATGATTTCCATATGGGGGTGTCTGACCACCAACCCAATCCGAGAAAAGTGCATCAAAATCGGCCTTCCGGGAGCCAGGAGTCGGTCCCTGGTTCTCCTGTTGTCAACCGGATGATTTCCATATGGGGGTGTCTGACCACCAACCCAATCCGAGAAAAGTGCATCAAAATCGGCCTTCCGGGAGCCAGGAGTCGGTCCCTGGTTCTCCTGTTGTCAACCGGATGATTTCCATATGGGGGTGTCTGACCACCAACCCAATCCGAGAAAAGTGCATCAAAATCGGCCTTCCGGGAGCCAGGAGTCGGTCCCTGGTTCTCCTGTTGTCAACCGGATGATTTCCATATGGGGGTGTCTGACCACCAACCCAATCCGAGAAAAGTGCATCAAAATCGGCCTTCCGGGAGCCAGGAGTCGGTCCCTGGTTCTCCTGTTGTCAACCGGATGATTTCCATATGGGGGTGTCTGACCACCAACCCAATCCGAGAAAAGTGCATCAAAATCGGCCTTCCGGGAGCCAGGAGTCGGTCCCTGGTTCTCATAGTGTCAACCGGATGGTTTCCATATGGGGGTGTCTGACCACCAACCCAATCCGAAAAAAGTGCATCAAAATCGGCCTTCCGGGAGCCAGGAGTCGGTCCCTGGTTCTCATAGTGTCAACCGGATGATTTCCATATGGGGGTGTCTGACCACCAACCCAATCCGAGAAAAGTGCATCAAAATCGGCCTTCCGGGAGCCAGGAGTCGGTCCCTGGTTCTCATAGTGTCAACCGGATGATTTCCATATGGGGGTGTCTGACCACCAACCCAATCCGAGAAAAGTGCATCAAAATCGGCCTTCCGGGAGCCAGGAGTCGGTCCCTGGTTCTCATAGTGTCAACCGGATGATTTCCATATGGGGGTGTCTGACCACCAACCCAATCCGAGAAAAGTGCATCAAAATCGGCCTTCCGGGAGCCAGGAGTCGGTCCCTGGTTCTCATAGTGTCAACCGGATGATTTCCATATGGGGGTGTCTGACCACCAACCCAATCCGAGAAAAGTGCATCAAAATCGGCCTTCCGGGAGCCAGGAGTCGGTCCCTGGTTCTCCTGTTGTCAACCGGATGATTTCCATATGGGGGTGTCTGACCACCAACCCAATCCGAGAAAAGTGCATCAAAATCGGCCTTCCGGGAGCCAGGAGTCGGTCCCTGGTTCTCCTGTTGTCAACCGGATGATTTCCATATGGGGGTGTCTGACCACCAACCCAATCCGAGAAAAGTGCATCAAAATCGGCCTTCCGGGAGCCAGGAGTCGGTCCCTGGTTCTCATAGTGTCAACCGGATGGTTTCCATATGGGGGTGTCTGACCACCAACCCAATCCGAAAAAAGTGCATCAAAATCGGCCTTCCGGGAGCCAGGAGTCGGTCCCTGGTTCTCATAGTGTCAACCGGATGATTTCCATATGGGGGTGTCTGACCACCAACCCAATCCGAGAAAAGTGCATCAAAATCGGCCTTCCGGGAGCCAGGAGTCGGTCCCTGGTTCTCATAGTGTCAACCGGATGATTTCCATATGGGGGTGTCTGACCACCAACCCAATCCGAGAAAAGTGCATCAAAATCGGCCTTCCGGGAGCCAGGAGTCGGTCCCTGGTTCTCATAGTGTCAACCGGATGGTTTCCATATGGGGGTGTCTGACCACCAACCCAATCCGAGA
>NW_028161746.1:30000-33489 GCF_964263955.1 Coregonus lavaretus
GACCCCTTCTTGGGGTCTCCCCCAAGCCAGCCATGCCGGCCATGGGCACCCAAAACCCCCATGTGTGAGTGAACAGCCTCCCCAGTGTACCCATAGTGAAATCAGGCTTAAAGTGACCTGTGGCGCCCCCCTGTGGATGGATCTTGGTGGGGGTGCTTGGACCCCTTCTTGGGGTCTCCCCCAAGCCAGCCATGCCGGCCATGGGCACCCAAAACCCCCATGTGTGAGTGAACAGCCTCCCCAGTGTACCCATAGTGAAATCAGGCTTAAAGTGACCTGTGGCGCCCCCCTGTGGATGGATCTTGGTGGGGGTGCTTGGACCCCTTCTTGGGGTCTCCTCCAAGCCAGCCATGCCGACCATGGGCACCCAAAACCCCCATGTGTGAGTGAACAGCCTCCCCAGTGTACCCATAGTGAAATCAGGCTTAAAGTGACCTGTGGCGCCCCCCTGTGGATGGATCTTGGTGGGGGTGCTTGGACCCCTTCTTGGGGTCTCCCCCAAGCCAGCCATGCCGGCCATGGGCACCCAAAACCCCCATGTGTGAGTGAACAGCCTCCCCAGTGTACCCATAGTGAAATCAGGCTTAAAGTGACCTGTGGCGCCCCCCTGTGGATGGATCTTGGTGGGGGTGCTTGGACCCCTTCTTGGGGTCTCCTCCAAGCCAGCCATGCCGACCATGGGCACCCAAAACCCCCATGTGTGAGTGAACAGCCTCCCCAGTGTACCCATAGTGAAATCAGGCTTAAAGTGACCTGTGGCGCCCCCCTGTGGATGGATCTTGGTGGGGGTGCTTGGACCCCTTCTTGGGGTCTCCCCCAAGCCAGCCATGCCGGCCATGGGCACCCAAAACCCCCATGTGTGAGTGAACAGCCTCCCCAGTGTACCCATAGTGAAATCAGGCTTAAAGTGACCTGTGGCGCCCCCCTGTGGATGGATCTTGGTGGGGGTGCTTGGACCCCTTCTTGGGGTCTCCTCCAAGCCAGCCATGCCGACCATGGGCACCCAAAACCCCCATGTGTGAGTGAACAGCCTCCCCAGTGTACCCATAGTGAAATCAGGCTTAAAGTGACCTGTGGCGCCCCCCTGTGGATGGATCTTGGTGGGGGTGCTTGGACCCCTTCTTGGGGTCTCCTCCAAGCCAGCCATGCCGACCATGGGCACCCAAAACCCCCATGTGTGAGTGAACAGCCTCCCCAGTGTACCCATAGTGAAATCAGGCTTAAAGTGACCTGTGGCGCCCCCCTGTGGATGGATTCGGCTGTGGGTGCTTGGACCCCTTCTCGGGGTCCCCCCCAAGCCAGCCATGCCGGCCATGGGCACCCAAAACCCCCATGTGTGAGTGAACAGCCTCCCCAGTGTACCCATAGTGAAATCAGGCTTAAAGTGACCTGTGGCGCCCCCCTGTGGATGGATTCGGCTGTGGGTGCTTGGACCCCTTCTCGGGGTCCCCCCCAAGCCAGCCATGCCGGCCATGGGCACCCAAAACCCCCATGTGTGAGTGAACAGCCTCCCCTGTGTCCCCATAGTGAAATCCGGCATAAAGTGACCTGTGGCGCCCCCCTGTGGATGGATTCGGCTGTGGGTGCTTGGACCCCTTCTTGGGGTCTCCTCCAAGCCAGCCATGCCGACCATGGGCACCCAAAACCCCCATGTGTGAGTGAACAGCCTCCCCTGGGTACCCATAGTGAAATCAGGCTTAAAATGACATGTGGCGCCCCCCTGTGGATAGATCCGGCTGTGGGTGCTTGGACCCCTTCTTGGGGTCCCCCCCAAGCCATCCATGCCGACCATGGGCACCCCAAACCCCCATGTGTGAGTGAACAGCCTCCCCTGGGTACCCATAGTGAAATCAGGCTTAAAATGACATGTGGCGCCCCCCTGTGGATAGATCCGGCTGTGGGTGCTTGGACCCCTTCTTGGGGTCCCCCCCAAGCTGGCCATGCCTTCAATGGGCACCCAAAACCCCCATGTGTGAGTGAACAGCCTCCCCTGGGTACCCATAGTGAAATCCGGCCTAAAGTGACATGTGGCGCCCCCCTGTGGATGGATCCGGCTGTGGGGTCTTGGACCCCTTCTTGGGGTCCCCCCCAAGCCAGCCATGCCGACCATGGGCACCCAAAACCCCCATGTGTGAGTGAAAAGCCTCCCCTGGGTCCCCATAGTGAAATCCGGCCTACAATGACCTGTGGCGCCCCCCTGTGGATGGATCCGGCTGTGGGGTCTTGGACCCCTTCTTGGGGTCCCCCCCAAGCCAGCCATGCCGACCAAGGGCACCCAAAACCCCCATGTGTGAGTGAAAAGCCTCCCCTGGGTCCCCATAGTGAAATCAGGCTTAAAGTGACCTGTGGCGCCCCCCTGTGGATGGATCTTGGTGGGGGTGCTTGGACCCCTTCTTGGGGTCTCCTCCAAGCCAGCCATGCCGACCAAGGGCACCCAAAACCCCCATGTGTGAGTGAACAGCCTCCCCAGTGTACCCCTAGTGAAATCCGGCCTAAAGTGACCTGTGGCGCCCCCCTGTGGATGGATTCGGCTGTGGGTGCTTGGACCCCTTCTTGGGGTCTCCCCCAAGCCAGCCATGCCGACCATGGGCACCCAAAACCCCCATGTGTGAGTGAACAGCCTCCCCTGGGTCCCCATAGTGAAATCCGGCCTAAAATGACCTGTGGCGCCCCCCTGTGGATGGATCTGGATGGGGGTGCTTGGACCCCTTCTTGGGGTCTCCTCCAAGCCAGCCATGCCGACCATGGGCACCCAAAACCCCCATGTGTGAGTGAACAGCCTCCCCTGGGTCCCCATAGTGAAATCCGGCCTAAAATGACCTGTGGCGCCCCCCTGTGGATGGATCTGGATGGGGGTGCTTGGACCCCTTCTTGGGGTCTCCTCCAAGCCAGCCATGCCGACCATGGGCACCCAAAACCCCCATGTGTGAGTGAACAGCCTCCCCTGGGTCCCCATAGTGAAATCCGGCCTAAAGTGACCTGTGGCGCCCCCCTGTGGATGGATCTGGATGGGGGTGCTTGGACCCCTTCTTGGGGTCACCCCCAAGCCGGCCATGGGCACCCAAAACCCCCATTTGTGAGTTAAGATCATCCCCTGGTTCCCCTAGTGAAATCAGGCTTAAAATGACATGTGGCGCCCCCCTGTGGATGGATCCGGGTGTGGGGTCTTGGACCCACTCTTGGGGTCACCCCCAAGCCGGCCAAGGGCACCCAAAACCCCCATGTGTGAGGTAATAGCCTCCCCTGGTTCTCCTAGTGTCCGCCGGCGGTTTACCATATGGGGGTGTCTGACCACCAACCCAATCCGAGAAAAGTGCATCAAAATCGGCCTTCCGGGAGCCAGGAGTCGGTCCCTGGTTCTCCTAATGTCAACCGGATGATTTCCATATGGGGGTGTCTGACCACCAACCCAATCCGAGAAAAGTGCATCAAAATCGGCCTTCCGGGAGCCAGGAGTCGGTCCCTGGTTCTCCTGGTGTCAACCGGATG
>NW_028161745.1:0-11446 GCF_964263955.1 Coregonus lavaretus
AACAAGCAACAACAAACAAGGAGGCAGTGGCCAGACGCCAGTCCTGTTTCAGAGTCATGGAGGACAATATAATCATGTAATCAGTGCTGTGTGTGTGTGTTTTTCGTCTTGTATGTTGTAAGTAGGTGGTGCAGCAGTGTACTACTCCTGGGCAAGGGGGGGGGGGAGTAATGCCAACCTGTCAGTACCATGCTGGCCCGTGTCCCTTGTGAATTAGCTGTGAATCGTCATCTCTGGTTGGCTATATTTAACCGTTTATTTACTGTTGGCGTCCATGTCTGTATGGTGACAGTCTTTCTCTCCCTCTCCCTGTTTCTCTGTGATGGGATCTGGGTCAGATCTGCACGTCAGGCTCCTTCATGATGGGATCTGGGTCAGATCTGTATGTCCGGCTCCTTCATAGCCAGTATCTGTGATAGGAGCTGGGTCAGATCTGTATGTCCAGCTCCTTCATGACCAGTATCTGTGATGGGAGCTGGGTCAGATCTGTATGTCCGGCTCCTTCATAGCCAGTATCTGTGATAGAGGCTGGGTCAGATCTGTATGTCCGGCTCCTTCATGATAGGAGCTGGGTCAGATCTGTATGTCCGGCTCCTTCATAGCCAGTATCTGTGATAGGAGCTGGGTCAGATCTGTACGTCAGGCTCCTTCATGACCAGTATCTGTGATGGGATCTGGGTCAGATCTGTACGTCAGGCTCCTTCATGACCAGTATCTGTGATAGGAGCTGGGTCAGATCTGTATGTCCGGCTCCTTCATGACCAGTATCTGTGATGAGAGCTGGGTCAGATCTGTATGTCCGGCTCCTTCATGACCAGTATCTGTGATGAGAGCTGGGTCAGATCTGTATGTCCGGCTCCTTCATGACCAGTATCTGTGATGAGAGCTGGGTCAGATCTGTATGTCCGGCTCCTTCATGACCAGTATCTGTGATGAGAGCTGGGTCAGATCTGTATGTCCGGCTCCTTCATGACCAGTATCTGTGATAGGAGCTGGGTCAGATCTGTATGTCCAGCTCCTTCATGACCAGTATCTGTGATAGGAGCTGGGTCAGATCTGTATGTCCAGCTCCTTCATGACCAGTATCTGTGATGAGAGCTGGGTCAGATCTGTATGTCAGGCTCCTTCATGATAGGAGCTGGGTCAGATCTGTATGTCCGGCTCCTTCATGACCAGTATCTGTGATAGGAGCTGGGTCAGATCTGTATGTCCGGCTCCTTCATGACCAGTATCTGTGATGAGAGCTGGGTCAGATCTGTATGTCCGGCTCCTTCATGATAGGAGCTGGGTCAGATCTGTATGTCCGGCTCCTTCATGACCAGTATCTGTGATAGGAGCTGGGTCAGATCTGTATGTCCAGCTCCTTCAGTAAATTGTAGTATTGGGTCACCATCTGGGATCCGGATGTCATGTTGACATGCCAATTAGCTAACGTAATGACAAGCCAGTGTGAACGGTGTTGTATCGAGGTGCTTCCCCATTGTTGCTTCCCACTGGAAGCTGGCGCTAGCTAACGTAGCCAATTTGTTCCCATCCCACTTGGTTATATTTCCAGTAGGATAGCAGCCTACGTGAGAAATAACTTGTAATATTGGTAGTGACCATCTGGATGTCACCGTGATACAGTCTGCTGCTCAATGGGGAGTTTGAGCTGCTGGCCAGCAACACAACAACACAGGTTGTGTCTGATTGGGATTTTTCACTAGACTATAGTTAAATCTCTTCAGACTATAAGATAAACATAGTTTACATCTCTGTTGCTAGGCAGGAACTTAATTGGTTCCTCTCGCTGGTGTAGTCATGGCCCTGCCTCATTCTAGAACCTTCGTGAGCGTGGGAAATAGAACTGTTTCTTCTCTCTTCATCTGACCTGACCTCGGGTCGAATTCCTCGTTCCTCCCCCCTAATCCACGGCTGTCCTGTCCTCATCAGTGACTGAAACCAGACTGTTGCCCGTTGCCTCTCTCCTTAGGCATATTCCTGGAACGGAGCCAGGGGTTGAACAAGAGTTCAGACTAAACATGGTTTAAATCACAGCATGAGGGGCGTTGGGACTGAGTGGTACAAACGGAGGAGGCTGGTATATGTTTGAGAAATTGATTATGGACCTGCCATGTTTTAAGCCATGTTTAAGTATCGATTGATAGGTTTTGGAATCAATTAAGGGGGTCAGAACGGAGCCATTGAAAAGGGGCTCTGTTATTTTTACATGACAAGGTCTAGAAAGGAGAGAAGTCAGATACCGCCCGTTAAGGAAGTGGGCGGAGCGGTCAAGAGGTGAAAACTGGAGACAGTGGTGGAGGAACCAAAGAGGGAGGGATTAAGCTAAAATGTATGTAAAATGACTGTGTAAACTAAGAGCTGAGCGGTCAGATGCTCTGCAGACCACCTCGGTTATATTATCTGTAATAAAGTCTATCTTTAATTCTACAAAAACTCTGAAAGTACTTTGTGTTTGACTGAGGACAAAAGACAATTTTCTACAACATGTCGTTCGCTCCTGAGTCCCGATTGCCGAGCACTGCTGTCCTGCGGTAACTTAATAACCTTTTATTGCAGTGGGCTAAATCAGGGTCACACAGAGTGATTCTTGGTAGTCTTAAACAAATCTACTTTGAAACAAAAGTATACACCTCCCACACATGGTTATGGGCTTAAAAACAAGAAGACACCTGTACCATGTCAGATATAGAGTTGAAATGTATTACATTTTGAGTTTGCATCCAAATATTACACTTTATGTACATCACAGAAGACTGAAATATAACAAAACTGTTTAACATAGAAACACCGGTTTAAAAAAAAAAATCTTTATGAAAAATATGAATAACATTCCACCAATGAGGCAAAATAGGGCGCTTTTGGTCATTGAATGCAGGGAAGGGCTACAGGGAAGTAACTAGATAGTGTAGCTTATATCAGGCCAGTAAGGAGAGGGAAGTAACTAGATAGTGTAGCTTATATCAGGCCAGTAAGGAGAGGGAAGTAACTAGATAGTGTAGCTTATATCAGGCCAGTAAGGAGAGGGAAGTAACTAGATAGTGTAGCTTATATCAGGCCAGTAAGGAGAGGGAAGTAACTAGATAGTGTAGCTTATATCAGGCCAGTAAGGAGAGGGAAGTAACTAGATAGTGTAGCTTATATCAGGCCAGTAAGGAGAGGGAAGTAATTAGATAGTGTAGCTTATATCAGGCCAGTAAGGAGAGGGAAGTAACTAGATAGTGTAGCTTATATCAGGCCAGTAAGGAGAGGGAAGTAACTAGATAGTGTAGCTTATATCAGGCCAGAAAGGAGAGGGAAGTAACTAGATAGTGTAGCTTATATCAGGCCAGTAAGGAGAGGGAAGTAACTAGATAGTGTAGCTTATATCAGGCCAGTAAGGAGAGGGAAGTAACTAGATAGTGTAGCTTATATCAGGCCAGTAAGGAGAGGGAAGTCACTATATAGTGTAGCTTATAGCAGGCCAGTAAGGAGAGAGAAGTAACTAGATAGTGTAGCTTATATCAGGCCAGTAAGGGGAGGGAAGTAACTAGATAGTGTAGCTTATATCAGGCCAGTAAGGGGAGGGAAGTAACTAGATAGTGTAGCTTATATCAGGCCAGTAAGGAGAGGGAAGTAACTAGATAGTGTAGCTTATATCAGGCCAGTAAGGAGAGGGAAGTAACTAGATAGTGTAGCTTATATCAGGCCAGTAAGGAGAGGGAAGTAACTAGATAGTGTAGCTTATATCAGGCCAGTGAGGAGAGGGAAGTAACTAGATAGTGTAGCTTATATCAGGCCCGTAAGGAGAGGGAAGTAACTAGATAGTGTAGCTTATATCAGGCCAGTAAGGAGAGGGAAGTAACTAGATAGTGTAGCTTATATCAGGCCAGTAAGGAGAGGGAAGTAACTAGATAGTGTAGCTTATATCAGGCCAGTAAGGAGAGGGAAGTAACTAGATAGTGTAGCTTATATCAGGCCAGTAAGGAGAGGGAAGTAACTAGATAGTGTAGCTTATATCAGGCCAGTAAGGAGAGGGAAGTAACTAGATAGTGTAGCTTATATCAGGCCAGTAAGGAGAGGGAAGTAACTAGATAGTGTAGCTTATATCAGGCCAGTAAGGAGAGGGAAGTAACTAGATAGTGTAGCTTATATCAGGCCAGTAAGGAGAGGGAAGTAATTAGATAGTGTAGCTTATATCAGGCCAGTAAGGAGAGGGAAGTAACTAGATAGTGTAGCTTATATCAGGCCAGTAAGGAGAGGGAAGTAACTAGATAGTGTAGCTTATATCAGGCCAGTAAGGAGAGGGAAGTAACTAGATAGTGTAGCTTATATCAGGCCAGTAAGGAGTTGGAAGTAACTAGATAGTGTAGCTTATATCAGGCCAGTAAGGAGAGGGAAGTAACTAGATAGTGTAGCTTATATCAGGCCAGTAAGGAGAGGGAAATAACTAGATAGTGTAGCTTATATCAGGCCAGTAAGGAGAGGGAAGTAACTAGATAGTGTAGCTTATATCAGGCCAGTAAGGAGAGGGAAGTAACTAGATAGTGTAGCTTATATCAGGCCAGTAAGGAGAGGGAAGTAACTAGATAGTGTAGCTTATATCAGGCCAGTAAGGAGAGGGAAGTAACTAGATAGTGTAGCTTATATCAGGCCAGTAAGGAGAGGGAAGTAACTAGATAGTGTAGCTTATATCAGGCCAGTAAGGAGAGGGAAGTAACTAGATAGTGTAGCTTATATCAGGCCAGTAAGGAGAGGGAAGTAACTAGATAGTGTAGCTTATATCAGGCCAGTAAGGAGAGGGAAGTAACTAGATAGTGTAGCTTATATCAGGCCAGTAAGGAGAGGGAAGTAACTAGATAGTGTAGCTTATATCAGGCCAGTAAGGAGAGGGAAGTAACTAGATAGTGTAGCTTATATCAGGCCAGTAAGGAGAGGGAAGTAACTAGATAGTGTAGCTTATATCAGGCCAGTAAGGAGAGGGAAGTAACTAGATAGTGTAGCTTATATCAGGCCAGTAAGGAGAGGGAAGTAACTAGATAGTGTAGCTTATATCAGGCCAGTAAGGAGAGGGAAGTAACTAGATAGTGTAGCTTATATCAGGCCAGTAAGGAGAGGGAAGTAACTAGATAGTGTAGCTTATATCAGGCCAGTAAGGAGAGGGAAGTAACTAGATAGTGTAGCTTATATCAGGCCAGTAAGGAGAGGGAAGTAACTAGATAGTGTAGCTTATATCAGGCCAGTAAGGAGAGGGAAGTAACTAGATAGTGTAGCTTATATCAGGCCAGTAAGGAGAGGGAAGTAACTAGATAGTGTAGCTTATATCAGGCCAGTAAGGAGAGGGAAGTAACTAGATAGTGTAGCTTATATCAGGCCAGTAAGGAGAGGGAAGTAACTAGATAGTGTAGCTTATATCAGGCCAGTAAGGAGAGGGAAGTAACTAGATAGTGTAGCTTATATCAGGCCAGTAAGGAGAGGGAAGTAACTAGATAGTGTAGCTTATATCAGGCCAGTAAGGAGAGGGAAGTAACTAGATAGTGTAGCTTATATCAGGCCAGTAAGGAGAGGGAAGTAACTAGATAGTGTAGCTTATATCAGGCCAGTAAGGAGAGGGAAGTAACTAGATAGTGTAGCTTATATCAGGCCAGTAAGGAGAGGGAAGTAACTAGATAGTGTAGCTTATATCAGGCCAGTAAGGAGAGGGAAGTAACTAGATAGTGTAGCTTATATCAGGCCAGTAAGGAGAGGGAAGTAACTAGATAGTGTAGCTTATATCAGGCCAGTAAGGAGAGGGAAGTAACTAGATAGTGTAGCTTATATCAGGCCAGTAAGGAGAGGGAAGTAACTAGATAGTGTAGCTTATATCAGGCCAGTAAGGAGAGGGAAGTAACTAGATAGTGTAGCTTATATCAGGCCAGTAAGGAGAGGGAAGTAACTAGATAGTGTAGCTTATATCAGGCCAGTAAGGAGAGGGAAGTAACTAGATAGTGTAGCTTATATCAGGCCAGTAAGGAGAGGGAAGTAACTAGATAGTGTAGCTTATATCAGGCCAGTAAGGAGAGGGAAGTAACTAGATAGTGTAGCTTATATCAGGCCAGTAAGGAGAGGGAAGTAACTAGATAGTGTAGCTTATATCAGGCCAGTAAGGAGAGGGAAGTAACTAGATAGTGTAGCTTATATCAGGCCAGTAAGGAGAGGGAAGTAACTAGATAGTGTAGCTTATATCAGGCCAGTAAGGAGAGGGAAGTAACTAGATAGTGTAGCTTATATCAGGCCAGTAAGGAGAGGGAAGTAACTAGATAGTGTAGCTTATATCAGGCCAGTAAGGAGAGGGAAGTAACTAGATAGTGTAGCTTATATCAGGCCAGTAAGGAGAGGGAAGTAACTAGATAGTGTAGCTTATATCAGGCCAGTAAGGAGAGGGAAGTAACTAGATAGTGTAGCTTATATCAGGCCAGTAAGGAGAGGGAAGTAACTAGATAGTGTAGCTTATATCAGGCCAGTAAGGAGAGGGAAGTAACTAGATAGTGTAGCTTATATCAGGCCAGTAAGGAGAGGGAAGTAACTAGATAGTGTAGCTTATATCAGGCCAGTAAGGAGAGGGAAGTAACTAGATAGTGTAGCTTATATCAGGCCAGTAAGGAGAGGGAAGTAACTAGATAGTGTAGCTTATATCAGGCCAGTAAGGAGAGGGAAGTAACTAGATAGTGTAGCTTATATCAGGCCAGTAAGGAGAGGGAAGTAACTAGATAGTGTAGCTTATATCAGGCCAGTAAGGAGAGGGAAGTAACTAGATAGTGTAGCTTATATCAGGCCAGTAAGGAGAGGGAAGTAACTAGATAGTGTAGCTTATATCAGGCCAGTAAGGAGAGGGAAGTAACTAGATAGTGTAGCTTATATCAGGCCAGTAAGGAGAGGGAAGTAACTAGATAGTGTAGCTTATATCAGGCCAGTAAGGAGAGGGAAGTAACTAGATAGTGTAGCTTATATCAGGCCAGTAAGGAGAGGGAAGTCATTAGATAGTGTAGCTTATATCAGGCCAGTAAGGAGAGGGAAGTAACTAGATAGTGTAGCTTATATCAGGCCAGTAAGGAGAGGGAAGTAACTAGATAGTGTAGCTTATATCAGGCCAGTAAGGAGAGGGAAGTAACTAGATAGTGTAGCTTATATCAGGCCAGTAAGGAGAGGGAAGTAACTAGATAGTGTAGCTTATATCAGGCCAGTAAGGAGAGGGAAGTAACTAGATAGTGTAGCTTATATCAGGCCAGTAAGGAGAGGGAAGTAACTAGATAGTGTAGCTTATATCAGGCCAGTAAGGAGAGGGAAGTAACTAGATAGTGTAGCTTATATCAGGCCAGTAAGGAGAGGGAAGTAACTAGATAGTGTAGCTTATATCAGGCCAGTAAGGAGAGGGAAGTAACTAGATAGTGTAGCTTATATCAGGCCAGTAAGGAGAGGGAAGTAACTAGATAGTGTAGCTTATATCAGGCCAGTAAGGAGAGGGAAGTAACTAGATAGTGTAGCTTATATCAGGCCAGTAAGGAGAGGGAAGTAACTAGATAGTGTAGCTTATATCAGGCCAGTAAGGAGAGGGAAGTAACTAGATAGTGTAGCTTATATCAGGCCAGTAAGGAGAGGGAAGTAACTAGATAGTGTAGCTTATATCAGGCCAGTAAGGAGAGGGAAGTAACTAGATAGTGTAGCTTATATCAGGCCAGTAAGGAGAGGGAAGTAACTAGATAGTGTAGCTTATATCAGGCCAGTAAGGAGAGGGAAGTAACTAGATAGTGTAGCTTATATCAGGCCAGTAAGGAGAGGGAAGTAACTAGATAGTGTAGCTTATATCAGGCCAGTAAGGAGAGGGAAGTAACTAGATAGTGTAGCTTATATCAGGCCAGTAAGGAGAGGGAAGTAACTAGATAGTGTAGCTTATATCAGGCCAGTAAGGAGAGGGAAGTAACTAGATAGTGTAGCTTATATCAGGCCAGTAAGGAGAGGGAAGTAACTAGATAGTGTAGCTTATATCAGGCCAGTAAGGAGAGGGAAGTAACTAGATAGTGTAGCTTATATCAGGCCAGTAAGGAGAGGGAAGTAACTAGATAGTGTAGCTTATATCAGGCCAGTAAGGAGAGGGAAGTAACTAGATAGTGTAGCTTATATCAGGCCAGTAAGGAGAGGGAAGTAACTAGATAGTGTAGCTTATATCAGGCCAGTAAGGAGAGGGAAGTAACTAGATAGTGTAGCTTATATCAGGCCAGTAAGGAGAGGGAAGTAACTAGATAGTGTAGCTTATATCAGGCCAGTAAGGAGAGGGAAGTAACTAGATAGTGTAGCTTATATCAGGCCAGTAAGGAGAGGGAAGTAACTAGATAGTGTAGCTTATATCAGGCCAGTAAGGAGAGGGAAGTAACTAGATAGTGTAGCTTATATCAGGCCAGTAAGGAGAGGGAAGTAACTAGATAGTGTAGCTTATATCAGGCCAGTAAGGAGAGGGAAGTAACTAGATAGTGTAGCTTATATCAGGCCAGTAAGGAGAGGGAAGTAACTAGATAGTGTAGCTTATATCAGGCCAGTAAGGAGAGGGAAGTAACTAGATAGTGTAGCTTATATCAGGCCAGTAAGGAGAGGGAAGTAACTAGATAGTGTAGCTTATATCAGGCCAGTAAGGAGAGGGAAGTAACTAGATAGTGTAGCTTATATCAGGCCAGTAAGGAGAGGGAAGTAACTAGATAGTGTAGCTTATATCAGGCCAGTAAGGAGAGGGAAGTAACTAGATAGTGTAGCTTATATCAGGCCAGTAAGGAGAGGGAAGTAACTAGATAGTGTAGCTTATATCAGGCCAGTAAGGAGAGGGAAGTAACTAGATAGTGTAGCTTATATCAGGCCAGTAAGGAGAGGGAAGTAACTAGATAGTGTAGCTTATATCAGGCCAGTAAGGAGAGGGAAGTAACTAGATAGTGTAGCTTATATCAGGCCAGTAAGGAGAGGGAAGTAACTAGATAGTGTAGCTTATATCAGGCCAGTAAGGAGAGGGAAGTAACTAGATAGTGTAGCTTATATCAGGCCAGTAAGGAGAGGGAAGTAACTAGATAGTGTAGCTTATATCAGGCCAGTAAGGAGAGGGAAGTAACTAGATAGTGTAGCTTATATCAGGCCAGTAAGGAGAGGGAAGTAACTAGATAGTGTAGCTTATATCAGGCCAGTAAGGAGAGGGAAGTAACTAGATAGTGTAGCTTATATCAGGCCAGTAAGGAGAGGGAAGTAACTAGATAGTGTAGCTTATATCAGGCCAGTAAGGAGAGGGAAGTAACTAGATAGTGTAGCTTATATCAGGCCAGTAAGGAGAGGGAAGTAACTAGATAGTGTAGCTTATATCAGGCCAGTAAGGAGAGGGAAGTAACTAGATAGTGTAGCTTATATCAGGCCAGTAAGGAGAGGGAAGTAACTAGATAGTGTAGCTTATATCAGGCCAGTAAGGAGAGGGAAGTAACTAGATAGTGTAGCTTATATCAGGCCAGTAAGGAGAGGGAAGTAACTAGATAGTGTAGCTTATATCAGGCCAGTAAGGAGAGGGAAGTAACTAGATAGTGTAGCTTATATCAGGCCAGTAAGGAGAGGGAAGTAACTAGATAGTGTAGCTTATATCAGGCCAGTAAGGAGAGGGAAGTAACTAGATAGTGTAGCTTATATCAGGCCAGTAAGGAGAGGGAAGTAACTAGATAGTGTAGCTTATATCAGGCCAGTAAGGAGAGGGAAGTAACTAGATAGTGTAGCTTATATCAGGCCAGTAAGGAGAGGGAAGTAACTAGATAGTGTAGCTTATATCAGGCCAGTAAGGAGAGGGAAGTAACTAGATAGTGTAGCTTATATCAGGCCAGTAAGGAGAGGGAAGTAACTAGATAGTGTAGCTTATATCAGGCCAGTAAGGAGAGGGAAGTAACTAGATAGTGTAGCTTATATCAGGCCAGTAAGGAGAGGGAAGTAACTAGATAGTGTAGCTTATATCAGGCCAGTAAGGAGAGGGAAGTAACTAGATAGTGTAGCTTATATCAGGCCAGTAAGGAGAGGGAAGTAACTAGATAGTGTAGCTTATATCAGGCCAGTAAGGAGAGGGAAGTAACTAGATAGTGTAGCTTATATCAGGCCAGTAAGGAGAGGGAAGTAACTAGATAGTGTAGCTTATATCAGGCCAGTAAGGAGAGGGAAGTAACTAGATAGTGTAGCTTATATCAGGCCAGTAAGGAGAGGGAAGTAACTAGATAGTGTAGCTTATATCAGGCCAGTAAGGAGAGGGAAGTAACTAGATAGTGTAGCTTATATCAGGCCAGTAAGGAGAGGGAAGTAACTAGATAGTGTAGCTTATATCAGGCCAGTAAGGAGAGGGAAGTAACTAGATAGTGTAGCTTATATCAGGCCAGTAAGGAGAGGGAAGTAACTAGATAGTGTAGCTTATATCAGGCCAGTAAGGAGAGGGAAGTAACTAGATAGTGTAGCTTATATCAGGCCAGTAAGGAGAGGGAAGTAACTAGATAGTGTAGCTTATATCAGGCCAGTAAGGAGAGGGAAGTAACTAGATAGTGTAGCTTATATCAGGCCAGTAAGGAGAGGGAAGTAACTAGATAGTGTAGCTTATATCAGGCCAGTAAGGAGAGGGAAGTAACTAGATAGTGTAGCTTATATCAGGCCAGTAAGGAGAGGGAAGTAACTAGATAGTGTAGCTTATATCAGGCCAGTAAGGAGAGGGAAGTAACTAGATAGTGTAGCTTATATCAGGCCAGTAAGGAGAGGGAAGTAACTAGATAGTGTAGCTTATATCAGGCCAGTAAGGAGAGGGAAGTAACTAGATAGTGTAGCTTATATCAGGCCAGTAAGGAGAGGGAAGTAACTAGATAGTGTAGCTTATATCAGGCCAGTAAGGAGAGGGAAGTAACTAGATAGTGTAGCTTATATCAGGCCAGTAAGGAGAGGGAAGTAACTAGATAGTGTAGCTTATATCAGGCCAGTAAGGAGAGGGAAGTAACTAGATAGTGTAGCTTATATCAGGCCAGTAAGGAGAGGGAAGTAACTAGATAGTGTAGCTTATATCAGGCCAGTAAGGAGAGGGAAGTAACTAGATAGTGTAGCTTATATCAGGCCAGTAAGGAGAGGGAAGTAACTAGATAGTGTAGCTTATATCAGGCCAGTAAGGAGAGGGAAGTAACTAGATAGTGTAGCTTATATCAGGCCAGTAAGGAGAGGGAAGTAACTAGATAGTGTAGCTTATATCAGGCCAGTAAGGAGAGGGAAGTAATTAGATAGTGTAGCTTATATCAGGCCAGTAAGGAGAGGGAAGTAACTAGATAGTGTAGCTTATATCAGGCCAGTAAGGAGAGGGAAGTAACTAGATAGTGTAGCTTATATCAGGCCAGTAAGGAGAGGGAAGTAACTAGATAGTGTAGCTTATATCAGGCCAGTAAGGAGAGGGAAG
>NW_028161744.1:0-76417 GCF_964263955.1 Coregonus lavaretus
AAAAACCTAGGAGGGTGTCTGCTCAGTCAGGAATCACACACGCTAGTCTGAGGGGATCTCGACTCACACCCACAGAAAATCAGAACTATTCAGACTGGAAGCCTAAGATAAGAGTGTAATGGTTTCTCTCTCTCTCTCTCTCTCTCTCTCTCTCTCTCTCTCTCTCTCTCTCTCTCTCTCATTCACTCACTCACTCACTCACTCACTCTCTCTGATTAATATAAATGTAATGCATACAGTGAGGGAAAAAAGTATTTGATCCCCTGCTGATTTTGTACGTTTGCCCACTGACAAAGAAATGATCAGTCTATAATTGTAACGGTAGATTTATTTGAACAGTGAGAGACAGAATAACAACAAACAAAACCAGAAAAACACATGTCAAAAATGTTATAAATTGATTTGCATTTTAATGAGGGAAATAAGCATTTGACCCCCTCTCAATCAGAAAGATTTCTGACTCCCAGGTGTCTTTTATACAGGTAACGAGCTGAGATTAGGAGCACACTCTTAAAGGGAATGCTCCTAAACTCAGCTTGTTACCTGTATAAAAGACACCTGTCCACAGAAGCAATCAATCAATCAGATTCCAAACTCTCCACCATGGCCAAGACCAAAGAGCTCTCCAAGGATGTCAGGGACAAGATTGTAGACCAACACAAGGCTGGAATGGGCTACAAGACCATCGCCAAGCAGCTTGGTGAGAAGGTGACAACAGTTGGTGTGATTATTCGCAAATGGAAGAAACACAAAAGAACTGTCAATCTCCCTCGGCCTGGGGCTCCATGCAAGATCTCACCTCGTGGAGTTGCAATGATCATGAGAACGGTGAGGAATCAGCCCAGACCTACACGGGAGGATCTTGTCAATGATCTCAAGGCAGCTGGGACCATAGTCACCAAGAATACAATTGGTAACACACTACGCCGTGAAGGACTGAAATCCTGCAGCGCCCGCAAGGTCCCCCTGCTCAAGAAAGCACATATACAGGCCCGTTGTTATTCTGTCTCTCACTGTTCAAATAAACCAACCCTTAAAATTATAGACTGATCATGTCTTTGTCAGTGGGCAAACGTACAAAATCAGCAGGGGATCAAATACTTTTTTCCCTCACTTTATTTTAAAAAGTAATGATTGAACACTTTACCTTTCTTTTATGTATTTTATGTGGCGTATAACCCTTTCATACTTATTCTGAATGTGGTATATTTAATTGAATGGACTCCACACGTCTCCAAATCATATTATGACCACTGTGCTATATGTTAAGACAAATTACTGGCTCAGTACAACTTGGCAACGAATCTACAATCACATCATCTTGACTGATATAGGAAAGGACAGGCATATGAGGCATACTGTACTTTCTCAGCCAAAACAAAACAGTTCCCATCATGTGCCAATGTGTTTTTGCATCTTTATTTCCATCTAACTTTGATTTAACCAGGACTTTGAGGTCTTGACTCTTTCACAGCTGGTTAGAGCGGTCAGGTTTTTAAGTGAGGAGACTGATGGAATTCTACATACAATGGGAGAGCTTTGGGATTCTGACACTCCGTTTTAGCGCCACATTTTTTCCATGACAACATAACCCGTGTTATACTGTGTTATATCTATGTTATAAAGTGCTGTACTGGTCCCGTGTGGCTCAGTTGGTAGAGCATGGCGCTTGCAATGACAGGGTTGAGGGTTCGATTCCCACGAGGAACATTTATGAAATGTATGTACTCACTACTGTAAATGGCTCCGGATAAGAACATCTGCTAAATGACTGAAATGTTATGTAAATGTAATAACCATCCAGCACTCATCTGCAGTACTTTTCTGAGAAGACACCTTATATTAATACAACTTCACATTCACTCATTATTCATTACAAGTGTAAAATGAGTCCTGTCCAGAATAATGACATTTTAATAATTGGATCTAGCTACTGTATAACAAAAATCTAATCTAATGCGATATTGTGATTGCATTTGCAATTTGAGTCCAACCCAATCATGGACTATCTCTGAGGGAGGCTGAACATCCATTGTTTTAAGACATTGCATCAGTTATGAAGACATTACACGATGCATCTCCCATCAGTCATCCTGTTATGATGTGTTGAATGTCTTCTTTTCCAACTGATTCATATTCCTGAGAATCGTGTTGTCTTGAGCGTACCGCACAATCAAACAAGCCCAGCTCTCCCCTGCGGCTTGCACCCCTTGGTTTGTGTTTCCATGGCAACAGCTTCCCTCCTGCCAGAAATTGCGGTGTGTGGGTGTGTCTGTGTGGGTGTGGGTGGGCGTATCAATATGTGTGTGTGGCATGTTTCCGTGGGTGGGAGTGCATATGTGGGTGGGAGTCCGAGTATCTGTGTGTGTCCAAGCATGCATAGATGTGTGTGTATGGTGTGTGTGTGTGTGTGTGTGTGTGTGTCATTGAAGCACACATCTCTGTGTGCACTTTTCCACACAGAGGGAGTGTTGGAATTCCACACACCCATGTGGAGGCATCGATCGGCTGCTTCCTACAGGCCGGGCTGCCATAGTTCTGAGACGAGGTCACAGTGAATCAGCCCAGCTCAGTGTAGGCAGGAGAGAGAGAGGGAACCAGAACACACTCGCGCACATACGCACTCATCCATCAAACTGTGATCCACTTAAATGGAGCGGAAAGAGAGGGGTAACCTCTTAACTGGCCCCCACGGCCTGTAATGAAGCCATCAAAAAACATTTTCATGGTATCATCCCTCCTTCGATAGATTGCTGTTGCTGAGGAAGATGAACAATTTGGCTAATATATTGATACGTTGAAGGAGGTGGAACTGTCTCCAGTTAAGTTACCCTAGGTAATTTGGAAACTTCAGTATTGGGATTTTGCTTACCCTTTCCAGCCATCCATCTGTTCTTTCCATTTATCTGTGTCACAAACTGACAGGCTCAAGCTCACACTCTCTGTACTGTCTTTGTAAGTCACAGAACACTCCAACAGGGAACTGGCAGCAGGACACTACAGAGACAGCCCTTGGACAGAGTATCACTCCACCATGCTGTTACTGTACTATGCTCTGAGTCAACACACTCCCTATGCAATAGAACACGTTCCTTACGCAAGGCCTGTTTCTCCCTCTGTAAGCTCTCCCTGGCTGTGTTCCCCTGCTGTGGTGTTCTCTCCTTTAGGTTGCCTCTTCCCGTGTCCCCTGTCTCCATAGTGTTTTCCCCATGCTCCCGACTTCCCTAATGTCCCCTAGTCTCCCCTACTGTAACCCAGCCTCCCTCAGCCTCACCTTGCCACCCCAGCCTCCCTCATCCTGCCCCAGTCTCCTCAGTCTCTCTTACTGTCCTCCATTCTTCCCCAGTGTCCAATTAACATCCTCCTGTCTCCTCTGTCCTCCCCAGCACCCCAGCCTTCACCAGCCTACAACAGTCTCTCCCAGCCTCCCCTCGCCCAGGCTGGGTAGAGACAGACGGATGAAACATGGGCCATGACAGCTAGTGCCACATTACATCAAGGCTCTGTCAATGTGGCTGGCAGGCAGCACAGGGACGGGAACGGTACCACACACCCAGCAGGTAGTCTACTGAGTCTACTCCTTACTACACTACCAGACAGCATAGGAGCTGATCTATGGAGCTGTGTGGGGAATGGCAATGGCAATGGCTGTGTCTCATCGATCACAAGATCACCTGAAGGCTTTCATAGTGAGAACGGATATGTGAATAGAGTTCAATTGAGGCATTTTGGAGTTTGGGAATTTTGGAATACATTTCTGAACCAGTAGTTATACTATACCTGGCAGCCTGTTTAGGTGATGGTGCTTGGTCATGAATTTACAGATTTGCGAGGTGTGTTTTCAGTAAATGTGCTATGGAATAGCAATTATAACCCTTATTATGTGAACATCAATGGGGTTAAAGAACCATCCCTTTATATTGTGTAAAGGATTTCAGTTTAACGTTTACGTACATGAGACTTAATACAAAATTACTTATAATAGGTTGGTTGCTATACAATTATAGTACAGTCCTTAAGTTCACAGTCTGATTTGGAAAGATCTGGATGTTCGACTACATGTGCGCCTGGAGGGAGGGAGTGGAGAGAGATGATCTGTAAATCAAGGTGCAGAGCTCTGTGGAGGAATGGACTATTTTCACAAGGTAATGGCTCCCTTAGCAGAGCCTGGGGACATAAAGATCTCACCAATGCTTTACTCTCTACTGTATTTATATTGTCCCCCACAATGAAATCGGGGAGGGGACCGTGGATCGAGTTTTACGAAACTTGGGTGAATGATACGTCTTGCCATTGCATTTGTAAAATTACGCTGATTGGCCCAAGGCGAGAGGTATAGTAATTAACTGAAATTTGTGAGTCACACCAGAGAGGATGAGGTGAAGCGAGAGCAATAACTGGGCCCAAAGTCTGTCTTCTCCAGAAGGTGGCAGTGTTTTTTGGCACATGACATGGAGTACAGGCAGTGGATTAACTAAAGAAACTGCAGGGCTCGACATTCAGGGCTGCTCGCTGGCCCGGCAACATCAGCTGAGCTCACCGGGCCAGTTAATCAAGCTTTCATATGGCCCACTCCAAAACAAATATATTTGTATTTAATCCTTCACAATCTTCCCGACGTCTGACACTTCACACTTGTTATCAACCAGCATTCCCTCTCTGTCTCAAGTGATCCCCGCCTCACAGTATGTTTTGACCAGATCCGGCGCCTCCGCTTGACAACGCTTCACTCCAAAAGATTGGCCACTTCGTGGGTGTGTGCATAGGCTTGAACCTATTCAAGTAAGTAAATGTATTATTAGCTAGCTGGCTAGCTAGCTACAATAGGCCACTGTGTGTAGGCTAATGAGCTGCTAGCTAGATAACTAGCTAGCCAACTTTACATACTATAGCTAAGTAAAATATAATCAGCTAACTTCATATTAGCTTGTTACCTTGATGTAGGCCTATTTATCATTGTAAATTAAAAACACATGCTCCAAATGCATTTGTAGATAACAACAATGTAAGAGGGTGAAAGGATTTGCTGCTCCAGCTGTCAGAAAAGGAAGTAGGTGGACTAGGTGTACTAGTTAGCTGCAAAACTGTCATCAAGGCAAAGGGTGGCTATTTGAAATATGTATAAAATATATTTTGATTTGGTTAATACTTTTTGGGTTACTACATGATTCCATAAGTGTTATTTCATAGTTTTGATGTGTTCACTATTATTCTACAATGTAGAAAATAGTAAAAATAAAGAAAAAACCTTGAATGAGTAGGTGTGTCCACATTTTTGACTGGTACTGTATGTCTTTTTTTGTACTTTATACCCCTTTTTCGTGACATCCAATTGGTAGTTACAGTCTTGTCCCATTGCTGCAACTCCTGTACAGACAAAGGTCAAGAGCCATGCGTACTCCGAAACACGACCCCGCCAAGCCGCACTGCTCACTTAACCCGGAAGCCAGCCGCACCAATGTGTTGGAGGAAACACTAGACAGCTGGTGACCGAAGTCCGCGTGCATGCGCCCGGCCCGCAACAAGGAGTCACTAGAGCACAATGGGACAAGGACATCCCACCCGGAAAAACCCTCCCCTAACCCGGACGACGCTGGGCCAATTGTGTGCCGCATCATAGGTCTCCCGGTTGCGGCGGGCTGCGAGATAGCCTTGGATCGAACCCGGGTCAGTAGTGACGCCTCTAGACCGCTGCGCCACTCGGGAGGCCTATCTAATTGTAATATAATGAAGCCTGTTTCTTTGTGATGTTGTCTGTCCTCAGATATGGAGAGCTGCCTGTCTGCAGATGAATGGGTCACAGTGAATGGCCCAAGAGACTGCTGGCACATCCTTGTATGCCATGGGTTGTATGTGTACATTCGGAAATTATTCAGACCTCTTGACTTTTTCTACATTTTGTTACGTTACAGCCTTATTCTAAATTTGATTAAATCGTTCCCCCCCCCCCCATCAATCTACACACAATACCCCACAATGACAAAGCAAAAACAGATTTGTAGAAAATCTTGCAAATTCCTACAAAAAAAATATTAACAACTGAAATATCACATTTACATAAGTATTCAGAACCTTTATGCAGTACTTTGTTGAAGCACCTTTGGCAGAGATTACAGCCTCGAGTCTTCTTAGGTATGACGCTACAATCTTGGCACACCTGTATTTGGGGAGTTTCTCCCATTCTTCTCTGCAGATCCTCTCAAGCTCTGTCAGGTTGGATGGGGAGTGTCGCTGCAGAACTATTTTCAGGTCTCCCCAGAGATGTTAGAACGGGTTCAAGTCCAGGCTCTGGCTGGGCCACTCAGACATTCAGAGACTTGTTCCGAAGCCACTCCTGCAGTGTCTTGGCTGTGTACTAAGGGGCGTTGTCCTGTTGGAAGGTTAACCTTGCCCCAGTATGGGGTCCTGAGTGCTCTGGAGCATGTTTTCATCAAGGATCTCTCTGTACTTTTTCCCTTTCATCTTTCCCTCGATCCTGACTAATCTCCCAGTCCCTGCCGCTGAAAAAGGAATGGAATGGTGCCAGGTTTCCTCCAGCCGTGACGCTTGGCATTCAGGCCAAAGGGTTCAATCTTGGTTTCATTAGACCAGATAATCTTGTTTCTCATGGTCTGAGAGTCCTTTAGGTGCTTTTTGGCAAACTCCATGTCATGTGCCTGTTCTCAATTTAAAAATGATACCAGTAGATCATGTATATGAAGCTAACCATAAGCCAGATTTTCTACATGAATGTTCTGTCATATTAAATTGTTTAGTGCAAATCCAACCCTTGTATTCTAGGTACAGTACTGTACATGAAAATAAGGAGCTGCCAATTTGTAGGCTAAAATGTCAAAAAGGGAAATAATGGGGCGTGGGGAGCGTTGTAATTCTACCTCGTTTATTTGCTGAGAATGATTTTAGAACACAGAGACAAAATCAGAAGGTCAATGGCATGGAGGAGGATTGTAGATTGTTGGTGTTAATGGTGGGTGAAGAGAGATTTGCACAAGAATGTTTGCAAGTCAAACCACTATTTCCTTTACCCAAAGTACCCATTCATGTGCATTTTACATGCAGGCCTATGTATTTTACAGGAAGTGAGCTATAATAATCAATGTCATGACAGAGGTATAATGAAAGAGCAATAAGCTATAATATATGAGAATCATAATGTTAAAATACCATAATCCAATTGGTAGCATATTACATGGGAAATATAAGCTTAGTGTATAATTTGAAATGTTATAATGTGTGCAACTGGTGATTTCTATCCTTTGGTGGGCAAATTTCACAATTCAATTGAGTCAACACATTCACAATGGTGGCTTTGATCACAGTTTTGAGGTTTAAGTTGATTGAGGTTCATATCTAGCTAGCAGTACAAGCAAATCTCTCTTCACCACCATCAACACCAACAATCTCTGCAATCCTCCTCCATGCCATTGAGCTTCTGATTTTGTCTCTTTATTCAAGACCACATTGCTGCTTTTCATCAACATGTTATTGGGCTAATTTCTGGAGGGGGATATTACATTTTAAACGGTTTAATATAAGCTATATGTCAACATTGAGAGGGGGATGGTTTTATTTTTGTTTTCCAAAAGATCAGTGTAAATATCAGATTTGATGGTTGGCTATAATATAAGGTAGTTGCCCAGACTGCAAATGAAACATGAAATCAACCACGATTGAAATTCTGCGTGCATAACATGCTGTGATCTTGGCCCGGGCCAGTAATTTTCTGGTACTGGCCCGGTGTGCCACTGGCAAATTTACCTGAATGTCAAGCCCTGGACTGATACCCAGGCTAACTGCCTTCCATTTTTAGACATTTATTTTCATTGTTAGAGCGGCCACTTGAATATCTGGTCAATATAATGGATCATCTGTGGTCACATATGACAGTCACATGCGATATCTTAATTGGGGGTGTGCTGCATAATTTGTGAGGGGCGACACGTTACTTATTTCTCTCTCTCTCTCTCTCTCTCTCTCTCTCTCTCTCTCTCTCTCTCTCTCTCTCTCTCTCTCTCTCTCTCTCTCTCTCTCTCTCTCTCTCTCTTTCTTTCTCTGTCTCCTCTTCTCTTCCACACTTCCCTAGGCCTCTATGTTTCTGTTTAACTAATGCACATACTGTATACAGTATATAAACCTTTTACAATTATTACTGATATTTCCCTCTTATGTCATTATTTGGTTGTGTAATGAAATGCTGTAAAATAGGTGTTGGGGGAGGGATTTTATGTGGGATTATATCCACATAATTTATCTTCTTGGGGGAGTGTGTGTGTGTGTGTGTGTGTGTGTGTGTGTGTGTGTGTGTGTGTGTGTGTGTGTGTGTGTGTGTGTGTGTGTGTGTGTGTGTGTGTGTGTGTGTGTGTGTGTGTGCGTGCGTGCGTGCGCGCGTGCGTGCGTGCGTGCGTGTGCGCGTGTGTGAATGCACATGCATTCCAGTTGAGATAATTATACCCCCTGGGGAGTCTGTCACACACAGGCCAATGTGAACTGGAGAGGAGGTAAGCCAGGGTGTTGGGCATCAGCAAACAGACTAAATATGTCATTCAGTCCTCTCTCCATCCACTGACTGTCCTCAGATCAGTTATGATGCAGTATTAATGCCCTGTTCCTGTGTGTGAGGCATGGTGCCTAATGTGTGCTGTGTTCAGGAACGTCTCCAAATTATTCATGAACCTATGTGTGTCTACAGAGATATACAGTGACATGAGATATTCAGTATCATCACATGATAAGGGAAGTGCGTGAACCCTGGCAGAAGTGCGGCATGTAGCCTAGCGGTTAAGAGCGTTGGGCCAGTATCTGAAAGGTCGATGGCTTGAATCCCCGAACCAACTAGCTGAAAAATCTGTTGATGTACCCTTGAGCAAGGCACTTAACCCTAATTGTTCCTGTAAGTCGCTCTGAATAAGAGCATCTGCTAAATGACATAAATGTAAGGACACAGGGAAAGCTTGACACTAATTTAGTGTCAAACTCAAATGTTGCCTGACCGTTGTTTCATTGTTGCCTCAGTGTTACACTATTGTTGAATTGAATTATTCAGATATAGCACATCCTGTGAACGCCACCTGAACATACAGTTTGTTTTTGTTTTTGTTCGTCAAAGGCCTTTTGTTAGCTAGAACAGATCAGTGAAGGTGGGTAAGAACAAGGACACATTGTCTTCCCTTCATCCATATGGTTCTCTCATCTTTTGCAATGTTTTGAGTGGAACGTGTGTATTTTTACATGCTAAGTGATGTTAGAAACAGAAGGCGTGTTGTTTAGAGGTATGGTTCCTTTAGTTCCTTTATCAAAATAATTGGTTTCCGCCAAATGTCACAACAATGCTCTGAAAGTCAATATTCAATGTCCCTAATCGATTTGTGTGTTTCATGTTTTTTCCGTCACAGCATGTAGACTATGTCCTACTGTATATGACTATAACTAATCCAATGGAAAACATACACAAACATGCAACTCCCCAATCACCTGACATTTTACATTTCGCCAAGCAGTCTCAATAGCAAGAGAGCCCAAGTAGCCATATTTTAAATAAACAATTACACAGCTCACCTCTTACACTTCTTACACAGCCAGGCATGGCTTGTACCGAGCCCACACTATTCCATAACACCATGGTTGAAAACATATTATAGAGGCAATCCCAGAAAGCGTGATTTTATCAGGCAACACCTCTCTACTTCAAACCAGGTATTCAATCTCATCTGTTGCCCATTCCTGAGCGTTCAGCATCAGTGGTAACCTGTGTCTACCACTTAGAGAGTGGGCCAACAATCAATCACTTCAACTCAGAATGGAATGAGACAGTCTTTACTGAGGGGTGGGGGATCTGGGAGAGTGAGTGAGAGGCGGATGGTGGTGGTGGTTAATGGGTTGCTACGGCAACAAGTGTGTGGGAAACGACATACAGCTGTATATGGAGTTTTACATGGGGTGTTTGAGGAGATGTGTGACTCCCCTACACTCCAAAAGGTTCCAAAAGGGTTATTCGGCTGTCCCCATAGGAGAACCCTTTTTCGTTCCAGGTAGAACCCTATTTGGTCCCTAGTTGAACATTTTTGGGTTAAATGTAGAACCCTCTGTGGATACCTCTTTTTTTCTGAGAGTATACCTTATTCGTGCTACAAACCTGGTTTATTTTTTCCATTATTCACCCCCAAATATGTAGAATTTGGCCAATATACACTGCTGAAAAAAATTAAGGGAACACTAAAATAACACATCCTAGATCTGAATGAATGAAATAATCTTATTAAATACTTTTTTTTTTGTATATATATATTTTTTTATATTATATATTTATTTATTAATTTTTTCTTCGGGGGGATGGATCAGCTTAATATTGCAGATAGATTGTATCTTCTATCAATGTAATTGTCTGCATCACTTCCAATCCCCCATGTTTTTTATATATATACTCCCCTTTCTTACTTTTCAACCCCGCCATCCTTTCCCTACCTGGAGCAAACTAGTGAACAACAACGCCCAGGCCTCCACCTCCGGTCTATACTTACTATCTACACCTTATGGACAGAGTTAATTTTACAATAATTATATTATATATATATATATATATATATATATATATATATATATATATATATATATATATATATATATATATATATATATATATAATATATATATATATATATATATATATTTATTAATTTTTTTGCTCCTGAACTTCTTCTACTCTCAACCTCTCCGATCATTTTCATGATGTCCATCCGGTTTGCTTCTATATGCCATATCTTTCTAACTGTGCACTTTCCCAAAAGCTCCCAACATACAACCTATATACTTATTATGGACACAGTATGCTTACATTATTAGCTATCTTTGTTATTATTTGTTGTTATTTGTTATTAGTCCCATCCTTCAACTCTATTCAATACCTCCCATCTATCTCTTAACACCCTCCATATAGGATTTCTATTTGCCATATATATTTCAACCGTACTGTGATGTTTTACAAAAGTTCTGAACCTTTCTATTCTCATTGCTTCTACAGATTGTGAATTAAAAATATTTTTTTTGCTAAAAGTATTATTATATTATTGATTGATTGACTATGACTTTTCAGATCACCCAGTAATGCTATCTGCAAGGTTAGCTCCAGGTAAATAATCGCTATATGGGACAGCTGTCAATCCTTTGGTCCTTAAGTGAAACTGATATACTTTTTTATTTATCACAGTTTTCCTTAACCAATTATGTAATGCAAGGCCGACAGACAAGTTCCTTACTTTCTCCCCCTTCCACTTTCCTCTTCCACTTTTGCGGTAAGGCTGCAATTATTTGGTTGTAATTTTGGGTAGAGCAGACATTTCCATATGTTTTTGTTAGCTGCATGTGCGACATAACTCCACCAGTCCTACCGATAATATCATTTACGAAGATTATACCTTTTTTAAACATTCTGTCAAAAAATAAAGTTTTTTTGTCAATTAGTATATTTGAATTTAACCACAATATGTGTTGCATTATTTGTTCTGTCTTTTCTGGAGGATTAAATTGAAATTGCAACCAACTTTCTATGGCTTGTTTTAGAAATAGTGATATTTGGGAGATGATTTCCTTTTCAAATAACTGAAAATGAGTTGTTGTAATCTGAATAAAGGGAAAAGGCCTTTCTTGAACATTGGGTGAGACAATCTTACTAATTTGCTTGAGAACCAGTTCGGATTTACGTATAACTTTTGTACTGTCCTCCGAATTCATATTCATTATATAAATATGCCCTTTTAATTTTGTCTGGTTTGCCGTTCCAAATAAAATTGAATATTTTTTCTCATATAATTTAAAAAACTGTTCGCTAGGCGTAGGCAAGACCATAAACAAATAGGTAAACTGGGATAGTACTAAAGAGTTAATCAGGGTGATTTTTCCACAATTTGACAGGTATTTTCCTTTCCATGGTAGTAAGATCTTATCTATTTTTGCTAACTTTCTATTAAAATGTATTGAAGTGAGATCATTTATTTCCTTTGGGATATGTATTCCGAGTATATCCACATCACCATCAGACCATTTTATTGGTAAACTACATGGTAATGTAAAAATGGTATTTTTTAGTGATCCAATACGTAATATAGTAAATTTTTCATAATTTGGTTGTAATCCAGAGAGGTTAGAAAATGTATCTAGATCCTCTATGAGGCTGTGGAGGGATTCTAGTTGTGGATTTAAAAGAAAACATGAATCATCAGCATACAATGACACCTTTGTTTTTAAGCCCTGTATTTCTAATCCTCTGATATTATTATTGGATCTGATTTTAATAGCTTACATCTCGATGGCCACAATAAATAGAAATGCCGATAGTGGACAACCTTGTTTCACTCCTCTTGACAGTTTAAAACTTTCTGAGAAATAGCCATTATTTACTATTTTACACCTAGGGTTACTATACATGATTTTGACCCATTTTATAAGAGATTCTCCAAAATTGAAATGCTCCAGGCATTTATATATAAACCCCAGTCGAACTTTGTCAAATGCCTTTTCGAAGTTTGCTATGAATAGCAGGCCTGGTTTCCCATATTTTCCATAGTGTTCTATTGTTTCCAATACTTGCCTTATATTATCTCCAATGTTTCTTCCATGTAAATAACCTGTCTGATTAGAATGAATAATATCCGACAATACCTTTTTAATTCTATGCGCTACACATTTTGCTAGGATTTTTGCATCACAACACTGAAATGTAAGGGGCCTCCAATTTTGTAAATGGACTGTATCTTTATATTTTCCACTTGTATCCTGTTTCAGTAATAATGAGATCAGACCTTCTTCTTGAGTGTCAGATAATCTACCATTTACATAGGAGTGGTTAAAACATGCTAATAACGGTCCTCTTAGTATATCAAAAAAGGTTTGGTATACCTCGACTGGTATGCCATCCAACCCTGGAGTTTTCCCAGACTTAAAGTCTTTAATTGCATCCAGAAGTTCCTCCTCTGTAATTTCACCTTCACATGAGTCTTTCTGTGTGGCTGTTAATTTGACATTATCAATAGAAAAAAAATCTCTACAATTAGCTTCAGTTAGAGGAGATGGAGGCGACTGAAAAGAAAACATATGCTTAAAGTACTTTGTTTCTTCCTTCAAAATATAATTTGGTGAATTATGGGTAACTCCATCAATTGTAACCAGTTTCATTAAGTTATTTTTGGTAGCATTCCTATGTTGAAGATTAAAAAATAATTTTGTGCATTTTTCCCCATATTCCATCCAGTTTGCTTTATTTTTATAATATATTACACTTGATCTTTCTTGAATACGTTTCTCCATTTCTTTTTGTTTTTCCTCTAATTTATTCTGAGCTGTCACGCCCTGACTCTAGGGACTTGTATTGGTTGAGTCAGAGTGTGTATTTTCTGTGTTGGGTTTGTCTATGTTAGTTTCTAGATCGTTTAGATCTATGTTGGCCAGCGTGGTTCCCAATCAGAGGCAGCTGTAGCTCGTTGTCTTTGATTGGGGTCCATACTTAGGTAGCCTGTTGGCACTAGTGGGGTGTGGGATCTTGTTCCGTGTGAGGTATGTTTTTTGTCTACCTTGGACTTCACGTTTCGTTTGTTGTTTTGTCGTGTGTTCAGTACGTGAATAAATATGAATGCATATCACGCTGCACCTTGGTCCTTCTCGTCCGTGAACGATCGTGACAGAAGATCCCACCAATCCTGGATCAAGCAGCATGACGAGGAGAGAGGATGGACTTGGGAGGAGATGAGCGAGAGTCTGGCAAGAGGGATGGAGGCCATGATCATGGGGGAGAGACAAGCCCCAAAAATGTTTAGGGGGGGGCTCACGCCGTGGACGACGAGGCAGCAGGAGGCCGCGATAGAGCGGTTCAGCCGTTTAGCAGAGGAGGCCGCCAGATTAAGGGGGTCATTGGTTCAGAGGGAACAGAAGGAAAGTGTAGAGGCACGGCGAGAGGAGCTGGTTAGGCAGCAGAAGGAGCGGGGGTTAATGAAGGAACCCAGTCCCGCTCCTCGCACCAATCAAGTGGTGCGTGTCGCCAGTCCGGTCCGGCCCGTTCCTGATTCCCGCACTAAGCCAGTGGTGGGTGTTCCCAGTATGGTTCGGCCCGTTCCTGCTCCTCGCATCAAGCCAGTGGTGCGTATCGCCAGCCCGGTCCGGCCTGTTCCTGTCCCTCGCACCAAGTCAGTGGTGCGCGTCGCCAGCCCGGCCCGGCCTGTTCCTGCCCCGTGCACCAAGCCAGTGGTGCGCGTCGCCAGCCCGGTCCGACCTGTTCCTGTCCCTCGCACCAAGTCAGTGGTGCGCGTCGCCAGCCCGGCCCGGCCTGTTCCTGCCCCGTGCACCAAGACAGTGGTGCACGTCGCCAGCCCGGTCCGACCTGTTCCTGTCCCTCGCACCAAGTCAGTGGTGCGCGTCGCCAGCCCGGCCCGGCCTGTTCCTGCGCCGTGCACCAAGCCAGTGGTGCGCGTCGCCAGCCCGGTCCGACCTGTTCCTGTCCCTCGCACCAGGCCAGTGGTGCGCGTCGTCAGCCCAGTCCGGCCCGTTCCTGCTCCCCGCACCTAGCCAGTGGTGCGCGTCGTCAGCCCAGTCCGGCCCGTTCCTGCTCCCCGCACCAAGCCAGGAGTGCACGTCGTCAGCCCAGTCCGGCCCGTTCCTGCTCCCCGCACCAAGCCAGTGGTGCCTGTGTCCAGTCCGGCACGGCCCGTGCCTGTTCCACCGGTGCCTGGTCCAGCTCCGGTCAGCGGCTCCACTCCGGAGCCAGAGCAATCCGCTCCACCGGGGTCCAGTCCAGCTCCGGCCAGCGGCTCCACTCCGGAGCCAGATCTGCCTCCGAGGCGGAATGCCCACCCGGCCCCTACCCTGTTAGGTTTATGTGGCGCGGTCGGAGTCCGCACCTTTGGGGGGGGGTACTGTCACGCCCTGACTCTAGGGACTTGTATTGTTTGAGTCAGGGTGTGTATTTTCTGTGTTGGGTTTGTCTATGTTAGTTTCTAGATCGTTTAGATCTATGTTGGCCAGGGTGGTTCCCAATCAGAGGCAGCTGTAGCTCGTTGTCTCTGATTGGGGACCATACTTAGGTAGCCTGTTGGCACTAGTGGGGTGTGGGATCTTGTTCTGTGTGAGGTATGTTTTTTGTCTACCTTGGACTTCACGTTTCGTTTGTTGTTTTGTCGTGTGTTCAGTACGTAAATAAATATGAATGCATATCACGCTGCGCCTTGGTCCTTCTCGTCCGTGAACGATCGTGACATGTACCTCTATGTTACAGTTTTTATTGCCATCTATCTGTTCTGTTAGACTTTCTATTTCCTTTCTTAGTATAAACTCTTTTGACCTAAATTGCTTTTGTTTTCGAGATGAGTACTGAATTGCATGGCCTCTAAAGGCACATTTAAAGGTGTCCCATACAATAAGGGGATTCGCTGTACCTATGTTATGTTGGAAAAAGTAAGTTATAAATTCCTAATTATAAATAAATTATCATCCAATAGGCTTTGATTAAATTTCCAATATCCTCGCCCACGTGGAAATTCAGTAAGAGTAATGTATATGCCTATTATATGATGGTCCGACCGCATTCTGTCCCCTATCAACACTTTTTTTACTTTTGGTGCCAACGAGAATGAGATAAGAAAGACGTCAAGACGACTAGCTTGATTCAGTCTCCGCCATGTACAGTGGGGAGAACAAGTATTTGATACACTGCCGATATTGCAGGTTTTCCTACTTACAAAGCATGTAGAGGTCTGTAATTTTTATCATAGGTACACTTCAACTGTGAGAGACGGAATCTAAAACAAAAATCCAGAAAATCACATTGTATGATTTTTAAGTAATTAATTTGTATTTTATTGCATGACATAAGTATTTGATACATCAGAAATGCAGAACTTTATATTTGGTACAGAAACCTTTGTTTGCAATTACAGAGATCATACGTTTCCTGTAGGTCTTGACCAGGTTTGCACACACTGCAGCACGGATTTTGGCACACTCCTTCATACAGACCTTCTCCAGATCCTTCAGGTTTCGGGGCTGTCACTGGGCAATACGGACTTTCAGCTCCCTCCAAAGATTTTCTATTGGGTTCAGGTCTGGAGACTGGCTAGGCCACTCCAGGACCTTGAGATGCTTCTTACGGAGCCACTCCTTAGTTGCCCTGGCTGTGTGTTTCGGGTCGTTGTCATGCTGGAAGACCCATTCACGACCCATCTTCAATGCTCTTACTGAGGGAAGGAGGTTGTTGGCCAAGATCTCGCGATACATGGCCCCATCCATCCTCCCCTCAATACGGTGCAGTCGTCCTGTCCCCTTTGCAGAAAAGCATCCCCAAAGAATGATGTTTCCACCTCCATGCTTCACGGTTGGATGGTGTTCTTGGGGTTGTACTCATCCTTCTTCTTCCTCCAAACACGGCGAGTGGAGTTTAGACCAAAAAGCTCTATTTTTGTCTCATCAGACCACATGACCTTCTCCCATTCCTCCTCTGGAACATCCAGATGGTCATTGGCAAACTTCAGACGGGCCTGGACATGCGCTGGCTTGAGCAGGGGGACCTTGCATGCACTGCAGGATTTTAATCCATGACGGCGTAGTGTGTTACTAATGGTTTTCTTTGAGACTGTGGTCCCAGCTCTCTTCAGGTCATTGACCAGGTCCTGCCGTGTAGTTCTGGGCTGATCCCACACCTTCCTCATGATCATTGATGCCCCACGAGGTAAGCTCTTGCATGGAGCCCCAGACCGAGGGTGATTGACCGTCATCTTGAACTTCTTCCATTTTCTAATAATTGCGCCAACAGTTGTTGCCTTCTCACCAAGCTGCTTGCCTATTGTCCTGTAGCCCATCCCAGCCTTGTGCAGGTCTACAATTGTATCCCTGATGTCCTTACACGGCTCTCTGGTCTTGGCCATTGTGGAGAGGTTGGAGTCTGTTTGATTGAGTGTGTGGACAGGTGTCTTTTATACAGGTAACGAGTTCAAACAGGTGCAGTTAATACAGGTAATGAGTGGAGAACAGGAGGGCTTCTTAAAGAAAAACTAACAGGTCTGTGAGAGCCGGAATTCTTACTGGTTGGTAGGTGATCAAATACTTATGTCATGCAATAAAATGCAAATTAATTACTTAAAAATCATACAATGTGATTTTCTGGATTTTTGTTTTAGATTCCGTGTCTCACAGTTGAAGTGTACCTATGATAAAAATTACAGACCTCTACATGCTTTGTAAGTAGGAAAACCTGCAAAATCAGCAGTGTATCAAATACTTGTTCTCCCCACTGTATATCTCACTAGATCAGTATATTTAAGCCTCCATATATCTACTAATTCTAATGTATCCATGACATTCACAATTTCCTTAAGAGCATGTGGGTGATTGTTTGTGGTGTGATTTCCTTTACGGTCCATTGAGCTATTTAAAACAGTATTATAATCCCCCACCATAATAATATTGTCTTGAATTGCTTGCAGGCTTGATAACTTATTATATATATTGTCAAAGAATTGTGGATCATAATTATTTGGTCCGTAAAGGTTAATGAGCCATATCTGTTTATGGTCCAATAACATATTTAAAATAATCCATCTACCTTGCGTATCTATTTTGACAATTTGCACATTCGGATCGAAATTGCTATTAATTAATATCATCACCCCATTTCTTTGCCCATGGGAGAAGTATATTTCTCCCCCCCCCCATTATTTTTTCCACGCTACTTCATCTCGAATTGTTGAATGAGTTTCCTGTATACAATAGATATTATATTCCTTATCTTTGAGCCATGTAAATATTGTTATTATTTTGTTATTATCAGCTAAGCCATTACAATTATAACTGGCTATACTTATTTCACCATACACCATAATGAGACACAAGTTTCAAGTCTATTTATCATTATATATGTTTGTAAATTTACCAATAAAAAATACCGTAATGATTGAGTGTCCATATAGCTGTACCGTGATATTTGCATTGCTACGGAGTAACCCTTCAATTGTTCTCCACTAATTCCCCCGCTAAAGCCCCTCCCCATCCCAAGTTGAGCCGTCATCCCAGTGATCAGCATCCCACCCACGTCCCTCCGGATCCCTAAGGCCCCGAGAGGCCAGGAACCATCCATCGAAAACAGCACACAGTGCCACCCACAAAACAGAAGCAGATTAACCGCCAAAAGCATTTCCAATGCTTTCACCTCTATATACACTGCTCAAAAAAATAAAGGGAACACTAAAATAACACATCCTAGATCTGAATGAATGAAATAATCTTATTAAATACTTTTTTCTTTACATAGTTGAATGTGCTTACAACAAAATCAAACAAAAATTATCAATGGAAATCAAATTTATCAACCCATGGAGGTCTGGATTTGGAGTCACCCTCAAAATTAAAGTGGAAAACCACACTACAGGGTGATCCAACTTTGATGTAATGTCCTTAAAACAAGTCAAAATGAGGCTCAGTAGTGTGTGTGGCCTCCACGTGCCTGTATGACCTCCCTACAATGCCTGGGCATGCTCCTGATGAGGTGGCGGATGGTCTCCTGAGGGATCTCCTCCCAGACCTGGACTAAAGCATCCGCCAACTCCTGGACAGTCTGTGGTGCAACGTGGCGTTGGTGGATGGAGCGAGACATGATGTCCCAGATGTGCTCAATTGGATTCAGGTCTGGGGAACGGGCAGGCCAGTCCATAGCATCAATGCCTTCCTCTTGCAGGAACTGCTGACACACTCCAGCCACATGAGGTCTAGCATTGTCTTGCATTAGGAGGAACCCAGGGCCAACCGCACCAGCATATGGTCTCACAAGGGGTCTGAGGATCTCATCTCGGTACCTAATGGCAGTCAGGCTACCTCTGGCGAGCACATGGAGGGCTGTGCAGCCCCGCAAAGAAATGCCACCCCACACCATGACTGACCCACCGCCAAACCGGTCATGCTGGAGGATGTTGCAGGCAGCAGAACGTTCTCCATGGCGTCTCCAGACTCTGTCACGTCTGTCACATGTGCTCAGTGTGAACCTGCTTTCATCTGTGAAGAGCACAGGGCGCCAGTGGCGAATTTGCCAATCTTGGTGTTCTCTGGCAAATGCCAAACGTCCTGCACGGTGTTGGGCTGTAAGCACAACCCCCACCTGTGGACGTTGGGCCCTCATACCACCCTCATGGAGTCTGTTTCTGACCGTTTGAGCAGACACATGCACATTTGTGGCCTGCTGGAGGTCATTTTGCAGGGCTCTGGCAGTGCTCCTCCTGCTCCTCCTTGCACAAAAGCGGAGGTAGCAGTCCTGCTGCTGGGTTGTTGCCCTCCTACGGCCTCCTCCACGTATCCTGATGTACTGGCCTGTCTCCTGGTAGCGCCTCCATGCTCTGGACACTACGCTGACAGACACAGTAAACCTTCTTGCCACAGCTCGCATTGATGTACCATCCTGGATGAGCTGAACTACCTGAGCCACTTGTGTGGGTTGTAGACTCCGTCTCATGCTACCACTAGAGTGAAAGCACCGCCAGCATTCAAAAGTGACCAAAACATCAGCCAGGAAGCATAGGAACTGAGAAGTGGTCTGTGGTCACCACCTGCAAAACCAGTCCTTTATTGGGGGTGTCTTGCTAATTGCCTATATTTTCCACCTGTTGTCTATTCCATTTGCACAACAGCATGTGACATTTATTGTCAATCAGTGTTGCTTCCTAAGTGGACAGTTTGATTTCACAGAAGTGTGATTGACTTGGAGTTACATTGTGTTGTTTAAGTGTTCCCTTTATTTTTTTGAGCAGTGTAGTTTGAAGTTGGAGAGGGACACTGTCACACTGTAGAACTAATCTCCCATACTGAATAATTATTGATGCTGGCCATGGGGATACTGAATAATAATTGATGCTGGCCATGGGGATACTGAATAATAATTGATGCTGGCCATGGGGATACTGAATAATAATTGATGCTGGCCATGGGGATACTGAATAATAATTGATGCTGGCCATGGGGATACTGAATAATAATTTATACTTTTTACAGACAGTTCCAGCATACCTTAAATCCTGCGTTGACACTGGTGAGAAGATATCATTGTTTCTGAGGTTCATAGTAGCCTGTGTCATCCAAGGACACGCACTCCAAAACAGTACATTGGATACGGCACATATTTTATTTAGCCATTAGACCAACTGACACCAGCTTGATTAATGGGAGATAATGGGCTCATCCATCCCAAACAAATCAAAACCACATAATGAAAATGATCTATATGAAATCATATTTCGTCAATATCATGAGAGACATATAGTTCATAGTAGATCAGCAGGTCCAAGGGACAACCAGTATATAGCTGTGTACTCCCTAATTGCACCATTATGTCTTGTCCCAGTAGCTGTGTCTGTGTATACTCCTCTATAGTATACTGGCCCATAGGGACACATAGCTTCCACCCAATGAATTAATACTGATACATCAACACACACACACACAGATGTACATCCATAAACAAATAAACACATACACACAGACATGTTGTACACATGTACACACAAACATGCACACACTCGCACAAACTTGCAAACTCACACACACAGGCACACACACACACACAAACGTACACACAAACGTACATCTAGCTCCATAGCCCATCCCCACAAGGCCACTTAGAATGCTCTCTCAGTCAGAAGCAGTGTGCCCAATGATGTGGAGCTGGGAATATGTCAGACTAACTGAGAGGAGAGTAACTGCACCACTCAGACTACTAACCATCCTTAGGATTAGGACCTTACTCACTGTAATTAACCACACACACATGCACACGCACACAAACACCCTCATTTGAACATGTCTGCTTGCTAATTGCAGATATACACAATGAGAGAATGAGACAAATCTGGGTGTCTGCTGTAGACATGAAACTGCCTGTAATTTGCATGTTTCAACATAGAGATACAATGTAATATATTGAATTATGTGGTTTTCATAGTAAAGTGCAGTGCAATAATGATCAGTAATGCTGGCTTGTTCCCTAGGGCATAGGGAGGGAAAACCGAGAACATCAGCCACTGCAGAAACCTCCCTCCCACTCCCATTCACATTCACATTTCATTTATTGTCCACAAATAAGCAAATTCATTTTCAGCAACCGGCAATTATCCCACAAGGCATTGCAGCATACCAAGTACAAACAGATAATAATGTTCCAAATGATTCACTGCATCTAAAATTCCTACATGGGCCATATTGCATCAGAGATATCCATATTAAACCGAAAGCATAGACTAGAAACGTCTTCTGGCTAGGGTGAGACACTGATTTATGTTGTCATTTGGTATCCCAGTCTGTATCCAGTGTCATACTTTTGTATTGACATGTCAAGGTTCAGTGATCCACAGTTAAGACACTGAAGCCTCCAGACAGCAACTCCAGGCTTTCCTCCGTATTACAGGCTAAACCACTCCACTACAGCCTTAGCTACCCCCACAGCGACACTACGACCTGAGACAATGGCGAGAGATACACTAAACAATGGGCAAAACGAGTGAAGGGGAAGATGAGGTGTGAGCAGAATAATTTTAACTGTAATCTCTAGCAATGTTTCCTCACGCCGTAGGACAGAAGAGGTTTCGTGCTGTATGTAATCTGCTGTTTGTAGAGATGCCGTCAACCAGGTGAGGTGAGTTCCCTGAGGCAGAGGATTGTTGCTTGTTACTTTGAGACAGGGTCTTAAGGTAGGGTATAGCAAACACCTACTCACACATGCCCGCACGCACACACACACACACACACACACACACACACACACACACACACACACACACACACACACACACACACACACACACACACACACACACACACACACACACACACACACACACACACACACACACACACACACACACACACACACACACACACACACACACACACACACACACACACACACACACACACACACACACACACACACACACACTCCCCCAACACAGCTTTATCCTGTATCCTCCCATAAGGGCCAGGTTGCTGCAGGTCTAACAGGTGTGCACCAGTATCAGCAGGGTTCCCTAACCCCCATCAAGGCTGCTTCCCCCTGGGGCAACACCTAGCCTAGCGGAGTACCATGCCTCATCCTCTCAGCGGCTCTCATTCTGTCAATCACCCAGGTGGAGCCAGGAGACAGGCAGAGGGATGGGAGAGGGGGGTCTTCCTCTCTCAGTATGACAGCTGTGGGATTCCCAGAGTGGATGGGAGGTAAGCCAGTGGAACAGCATCTGTTTCAGTTCCTATTCAGGCGTTCTCATAAGCATACTCCCAAGCCAATACCAACAAGCACACACACACACACCATGTGGGCTAGCAAGTATAAAGAGAGTACGTAGTCATTATGGGTACGAAGACACTAAATGTTTTGGGACAACTCCATCTGAGTGCTGAACAACTCATGTTTGTTTAACTCACATGACCCTCAATCTGCTGGAATATGTATACTTATTGTCCATAGGGACAGGACAGCATCAAGGTTGGTTCTTTTCATCTCTATACAGATGTATCAGTTGTTGTATGTTAGACACTACGGACGTGAGCAAACTCATGAATACGGACACATTAACAATGTGAATGTGAACACAATCAAAGTGACTTTAGCTAACATGAACATGAATGCCCTCCATTCAGCCCCATGTGTTTCCTTTTCATGTGAACATTACACGTCTGCATTCAACGCTCTAATATGGATGGACACTTTCAAAAGGTTTGGGCCAGAGCCGAGGAAAGTAAAGTAAAATCATCCCGAGCGATATATATTTCCATTGTCCTGTCTGCTGTTATGATATAGAGTTGAGTCCAGTACAGTACAGTTATAATATAGAGTTGAGTCCAGGACAGTACAGTTATGATATAGAGTTGAGTCCAGGACAGTACAGTTATGATATAGAGTTGAGTTCAGTACAGTACAGTTATGATATAGAGTTGAGTCCAGGACAGTACAGTTATGATATAGAGTTGAGTTCAGTACAGTACAGTTATGATATAGAGTTGAGTCCAGGACAGTACAGTTATGATATAGAGTTGAGTTCAGTACAGTACAGTTATGATATAGAGTTGAGTCCAGGACAGTACAGTTATAATATAGAGTTGAGTCCAGGACAGTACAGTTATAATATAGAGTTGAGTCCAGGACAGTACAGTTATGATATAGAGTTGAGTCCAGTACAGTACAGTTATGATATAGAGTTGAGTCCAGTACAGTACAGTTATAATATAGAGTTGAGTCCAGGACAGTACAGTTATGATATAGAGTTGAGTCCAGTACAGTACAGTTATGATATAGAGTTGAGTCCAGTACAGTACAGTTATAATATAGAGTTGAGTCCAGGACAGTACAGTTATGATATAGGGTTGAGTTCAGTACAGTACAGTTATAATATAGAGTTGAGTCCAGGACAGTACAGTTATGATATAGAGTTGAGTTCAGTACAGTACAGTTATAATATAGAGTTGAGTCCAGGACAGTACAGTTATGATATATAGTTGAGTTCAGTACAGTACAGTTATAATATAGAGTTGAGTCCAGGACAGTACAGTTATAATATAGAGTTGAGTCCAGGACAGTACAGTTATGATATAGAGTTGAGTTCAGTACAGTACAGTTATGATATAGAGTTGAGTCCAATACAGTACAGTTATAATATAGAGTTGAGTCCAGTACAGTACAGTTATGATATGGAGTTGTAGTCCAATACAGTTCAGATATGATATAGACTTGAGTACAGTACAGTTCAGTAATAATAGGGGACTGGACTTCCTGCTATGTACCCTGGCTTGTTCACTCAATTATTTAAGAGAGCTCTCTATCTGTATTTTGTTAAAGGGTCAGAGAACACACAGCAGCCTGACTACAGCCTGTTAACAGTGCCAGTCTCCTATTTCACATTAGTCAGACAGACGCCAGAGTGGACACACACACGCCCATATGCAGGTAGGCAATCAGACTGACAGGATGCACACACACACACACACACACACACACACACACTGAACCCATTATACAGGGGTAACATTTGTTTGACTGATGGAATTTTTAAATTCTCTTATCACCAGGGAGATTAAATATGCCATAGATTTTAGTCTTTCAATTCTTCAATTCCACTATGCAACGCTATTTAGCTCCATTCATCACAGGCCCATTGATACTGTGTGGAGGTATCTTCAAATGGACTCCACACAAGTACAGTGGAAATGGAGAGGCATCTAAATGGTGTGTATCGCTATCAGGTAATGGAATTGAAAGTCGAGATCTAAGGGAGATAGTGTGTAATATCAAATTATATCTAATCTAATTATCTCTGCTTGTTACATAGAGAAAAGATGCTTGGTCTATTTTTAGCGCCATTCAGGCTCTTTCCTCTGTGCTGCACCCTGAAGACACTACTACTATGTGGGTAGAATGCTTCCATTCAATTAGCATTGGGCTTTTCAGGGTTGATGGCTGTTCACGGCTCCAATTTGCAGATTTGGCGCTTCCACATTCCCATGCTGCCCAACCCCCACCCCTCCTCCTCCCATCCCCTCCCTCTACCAACCCCATTCTCCTGAAAGTCTGATAACGAGGGTTTTATTTGAATTTTCTAAGTGGCCTAGTTTTTATCAGAGAGCCGAGAAAATGGGGAAGTGTTGTGTTGCTCACTCTAACACAAAACTACAGTATGAGAATGGTGGGGGAGGGATTCTGTGTGTGTAACTGTGTCTGTAACACTGGGGTATATCCACACACTTTCCTAGTGTTTAGTGTGGATCCAGCAAACCCCGGTCTGTTATGAGGGTATTGTGTCTGGTAAATGGCCAGGAGAGGCGCTGGCCTGGGGGACTCATAGATTAAGCCTTACATTATAGTGGTGGTCATCTCAGAATATAAATGAGGCAGCTTTCACTCAATGGATGCTCTCTGTTCACAGCTATCTAAAGCTTGGGTTAGTTTGAGCCTCTTCTCTGATTTCTCAGCTCTTGTATAGGGTAGTGAAATGCCTGTTGGATATTTCAAGATGGTTGTGTGTGTATCAGCATGTTACGATGCAATTAATATACACATTTCACAATAGACATGTTCATCGTTTTACTATACATTATTCATATACTTGTTATACATCCATATTGTATTGACAGGTATGTAATAATAAATATAATATGCCATTTAGCAGACGCTTTTATCCAAAGCGACTTACAGTCATGCGTGCATACATTTTTGTGTATGGGTGGTCCCGGGGATCGAACCCACTACCTTGGCGTTACAACCGCCGTGCTCTACCTGCTGAGCTACAGATGTATAACATGTGTAACTGGTGTAGAAGTGTAAGGCTGATATTCAATGGAGTAAACACATAAGCTACTGTGAATGGTGCATGTTGTGAGATGAGAGAGTGTACCAATCTGCAGCACCTCAGGGAGATGGGATAATGAGTGGGCTACAGGAAAGCTCAGGCCAGCCAGACGATTACCGATAGATTACAGGATGCTCAGAGTACTTTACTGTAGAACACAAGGGAGCCATTTTACATCTCTCAGTCTCTTGCTCGCTAAAAAGCCTAGCACTGGAGATGTGAGTGAAATGCAAACAGGTTTGTTGAGACGTGAGGTGAGATGCTAGATAATGTTTTATAGAGAAATAGTCATCAGTTTCCGCCAATGAGGAATGACTCATACAGTACATGGAGGAATGTGATGGAGTAGTGTTTGGCTTGCTGGAAGTAAGAGGTTTCATTCAAGATATGAACTCTAAAGTGAAAAGGTTAGAGAAAGCTTTCAGGGATGCAGGTCTCTGTCATGCATACTAACTACAGACAATTCAGCACAGTTATCACAAGCCAAATCAGTAACAAACAGAAACAGTTCTTGATGAAGTCTCAATGAGACAACACTGTCTTTCTTTAAGGCTGAGACACAGAGAGAGGTATCTGCCTACTCATTTGCTTCAGATGTAAATGAAATGCACGATTGTCTGACACATTATTTCAGATTGCCTCAGAGAAGTGTTCGATGTAGTGATTTACACAAGGGGATTCAGGCAACCACAGAGAGAGAGGAGGAAGTAGAGCCTGCTGTGCAATGCTCTCTCCTCTGGAGCAGATATTAAAGTGTTCCTCTTCGCAGCTTCGCTACTCCTTCTCTCGGTCTCTCCAGGGAATACGTATGTTTACGGCTAAAGCTCTCTGGTTGCGTGTGTGTATTCCCTGGGGTTCCCACTTTAGCATGCTTGCCTTCTGGAGGGAGAGAGCAGACGAGGCGGGTGGCGCCAACACACGGTTGTCAAAACACCCTCAGGGCGACCTCTTAGCCCTAAACCACAATGCATGTTTCATAAATCCACAAGCACACATACGTACATACACGTAACGTACACATACGTACATACACAAACACGCCTTTTGAAATGTATTGCCATATCTGAAGCTGACATGTCCTGAAGCATACTGTGTCTTTGTCCTTTATCACTGTAACTGATAACAGATGTTTGCACGTTGGCCCTATGCATTATGAAAATGTATGCACTCACTAACTGTAAGTCGCTCTGGATAAGATGCATGTGGCTAGCATAGAGTGAAGGCTCTGAGACCAGCAGGAATCAATGGTAGCCTATATCTGTATAATTTAGCATTCAGAGCTAGGGAGATAGCCAGGTACAATGTCAGCCAGATACTCTGAATGGTGATTGGGAGCAAAGCGCTCAAATTAACTGCAATTACAGTCACTGGCACTGCCAGGTGAAGGTCTCATCTCCCTAGCTAATCAGGCAGGAGGGGTTGTGGTGAAATTACCATAATGCCTCTAGCCAGTGTGCTCTGAGCACTGGCATGGTCATGACCAGCTGTGGTCAGTGGTTATGACTGCCTGCTGCCAGATCAGTGGTCCTAGGGCTAAGCAGAACATGTTACCTGTGGAATTCTTCTTCACATATGATAATTGTGATAGAGAACCTGGTGGTTATGTAACAGCAGCCTTGGTTTTAAGACATGGAGTTAAGAGGCTTGGACACCGCTTGTGAGCTTCTGCTCCCAATAAACAGTAATTAATCATCTGAGTGATGATATGCAGAACCATTCCCCCTTCCCTTCTCTCTCTCTCCACACTCATCCCCCTCTCCCTCTCTCCTCCCTGCATGTAGAAGATAGACCCTCTGCCAATGAGAGGTTTCTAATCCTCCCTCTCTTTTTTAGAATGAAAGAGAAGAGTAAAGCTCAGTCAGGCTCTGACAGTGACACCTTTTCATGGCATCCAGAGATGCTTCTCTTAATCACTGCCATCCAAAACATTTCAATTTCTCCATTTTACATTTCAAAATCCCTTCACTCCGTCCTACCTTCTGACAGTGATGGCTTAATTGTGTACTGCACAGAACAGCACAGCCATTTTGGATAAACATTGTATTTGGAGGGATTTTTTTTAATGTATAATTATCCTCTTTCCGCAATTTGTATATGGGTGACATCAAAGGGATATTTGTCGACAACTTTATTTTTGGGCTCTCATGTTTATTTGATGCAATGATGCAGCAGAGTTTTTAGGTTTGAATACTTAAAACCATAGAGACCAACTGTAATAGAAAAGAGCCAGAGGCACAATTCAGCCTAGCTTCCTAGCGTAACACACCTTGAAACGGTTATAGTGCTCAATAGTGCTTAAAGCCTATCCACCACTGGCTCACAGGATACGAGAGAGGGAAATAGAAAAGGAGAGAGATCCATAAAACAAGAGAAAAAGAGACAGATCCATAAAACAATATCATCCACTCATTACAGAACGTCACCATCCCAGCAGAATCAATCATAATGTGTTTAGAGATGAGCCAGGGGAGCCAGTCTATTGTATTAATGTTACAATAATCAAAACACAGGGTCAAAACACTACAGAACGGGCCATATATCCTGGTTGTATTGTGGCACTGATTATTCTTGAATTGATCATGCCATATGCTTTGTTTTTATAAACCAACACCAATATGTAGATGTATATAATTGATACAGTAGGCTGAGCTTTTTATAATGTCTTCTTGGTTTCCCCTCATATGATTACAGCTTAGATCATCACTTCCTACTGTATATAGCTGCAGCCATATGCCTCCAGTGCCCAGAGTTAAATGTTCTCTTAAAATAGAAACTCCCTGTCACGTTCGTTGAATGACGGGGCAGACCAAGGCGCAGCGTGAAATGCGTACATGTTTATTGAACTGATAAATACACGACAAAACAATAACCGAAACGTGAAGTCCAAGGTAGAACACACAACACACCTTACAAGGAACAAGATCCCACAACTAGACAGTGCCAATAGGCTGCCTAAGTATGGTCCCCAATCAGAGACAACGAGCGACAGCTGCCTCTGATTGGGAACCACACCGGCCAACATAGAAATACACATACTAGATAATACAACATAGAAAATACACAACAAAGAATATACACACCCTGACTCAACATATAAGAGTCCCCTGAGTCAGGGCGTGACACTCCCTCTATCAGCCGAGCAGGGCTATCCCATAGCCTCTGAGAGACTACAGTATGAATGTGGGTTTGAGGGCTATTCAGAAAAATACATTCCAGAGACTTTCTCCTGTATTACTCCACTTCTCATACCTTCATACTGCCCCCCCGTGGGAATCAAACCCACAACCCTGGCGTTGCAAGCGCCATGCTCTACCAACTGAGCTACAGGAGGCCGTTAGCAAGCAGTGGAGCAGGAGAGAGAGAGAGGGATGGAGAACGAGAGAGAGAAATAGAGATATGGATACAGTTGGGATTATGGGTAGAAAATAGTTGATGAGAAGAAAAGACACAGGAGACAATGTGGATGATTGAGCCATAGAAAAGCTGGGATGATGATGGGAGAAGGTGGAGAGAGATAGAGTAAAGAGGAAGAGAGAGGAGGCAGGGTAGATATAGAGAGAAGGGAGATATGGGAGTACGGGATCAGGTGCAGAATATGTTGTACGGGAGGAGAAGAGGAGAAGAGGAGGGGGAGGAAGAGAGGGTAATGGAAGAGGGGAGGGAGAAGAGGTGGATGAGAGGAGGGAAAACAGAAAGGAGAGTGGGAAGAGGAGTGGGAGTGGGAGGGTAATTCCCCACTTGAGCTACCTCATTTCCCTAAACCCAACCATCATATTGGCTGAACAATAAGGGAGGATAAATAGCTTACTGTAATAGACATGCACATACACATATTTTCAGAGAGAGAGAGAGAGAGAGAGAGAGAGAGAGAGAGAGAGAGAGAGAGAGAGAGAGAGAGAGAGAGAGAGAGAGAGAGAGAGAGAGAGAGAGAGAGAGAGAGAGAGAGAGAGAGAGAGAGAGAGAGAGACTATGGAAGAGAGACAGAGATTCAATGAGAGAGTTGTCTCTTAGTTGCCATGGACACCAAGAAAGCTGACTTGAGGCTGTGCAGAAAGAATATCTCACAATTCACACACCCCAACACACTCACATCCACACACCACCATTGCCACCACCCACTTCTCTCTTCAGCTTTCTCTCCTCCTTCAACGTGGGATGGTGGACTTTTGTTACAGACAAATGCCTGTATGAGAAAGAGAAAATGGTATACAAATAGTGTGCTTTTAACAGAATGACTGTGGTAACCGGAGCACAGTTCTCTGCTATTGTTGGGTGATAAGTAGTGTGATGCCTTGTAGGATAATACTGTTCTTTATTGAATGCAGGTGTGAAAGCACAGCACGCCATTGGAGAAGCAGAGGAGGGCGAGAGCGGGAGTGCGAACACACACTGGTTACAGTTCACTGTGAGTCGAGCGTATCTTTGATGGCATGAACACTGCTGGAATCTTTGTTCTTATTCGAGAGCAGGCAGAAACCACATGAAGCACTCCTATACTCCCTCAAATTCTTATATATTCTGTGTGTGTGGGGGAGTGGGGGAGTGGGGTGTGGTGTGTATGTATGTGTGTGTGTGTGTGTGTGGTGTGTGTGTGTGCAGGGTGTGTGTGTGCGGGGTGTGTGTGGTGTTTGTGTGTGCTGGGTGTGTATTTGTGTGGGATGTGTGTGTGTGTGTGTGTGTGAGTGTTGTGAGTGTGCGTGTGTGTATGTGTTTGTGTATGTGTGTAAAAATAAATTCAAATGTCACCGTATTTGCAAAGCTTAAACCTTCACTACATACCGTACTCGACAAATGGGGGCCAAAAAAAATCTTAATTGAAAGATGATCAAATACATTGTAATCTCAATAGTGATACTGCTGTTAGTGTGGATGCATTGAAATAGAAGGCACTGTAAATAAAGCATCTGTTGTAGAGAACGGTCTCTTTTGATGTAGGTATGAATGGACCCCCTGATCATTCAGTTCTGATGTGGCTATGAATGGACCCCCTGATCATTCAGTCTGTTCGGATGTAGACTATGATTGGACCCCCTGATCATTGTCTGTTCTGATGTAGATTTTGATTGGACCCCCTGGTCATTCAGTCTGTTCGGATGTAGGCTTTGATTGGACCCCCTGATCATTCAGTCTGTTCTGATGTAGACTATGATTGGACCCCCTGATCATTGTCTGTTCTGATGTAGATTTTGATTGGACCCCCTGGTCATTCAGTCTGTTCTGATGTAGGCTTTGATTGGACCCCCTGATCATTCAGTTCTGATGTGGCTATGAATGGACCCCCTGATCATTCAGTCTGTTCGGATGCAACACATCAATATCTCCTCAGAAAGTTACTGAGAATCTGAAGAAAGACGAGCGAGATGAAAGCCCTGGTCATTCTGAAGGGTAAAAGAACAACTATTGAAGCAGAATTACACCAGGAGAAAACCAACACAGAAAACGCCAGATGGGAACTTCATAAGGAATTTGAAGAGGCATCATCAGCTACAAAACAACTGGAAATTGAAACAGAAAAACTGAGAAAGATTTTATGTTCAGTTTACTGTATTTGAATTTTAGTGAGTATTTCAAATTCAATTGATTATTCATTTCTCTGTTTCAGAAAATATTAAGTTTAAGCAACTCAGTGATATTCTAACAAAACACAACAACACTCCAGTTTGTCTGTAAAAGGAACGGAACATGAAACTTTTCCATTTAAATACTGTCAAGGTACGATAAAGCAAGGGTTTACACACAGTCACTTACCACTGTGTTTAATTTTCAAAATAGTGTGAAATGTAAGGGATATTAGCACAACACATTTCATAACATCATGCATTACATCTAATACACACGCATAATTTCCAAGTTGGGCCCCGTGTAGCTCAGTTGGTAGAGCATGGCACTTGCAACGGCAGGGTTGTGGGTTCGATTCCCACGGGGGGCCAGTATAAAAAAAAATATATATATATATTTAATGTTTTAAAAAAGATGTATGCACTCCCTAACTGTAAGTCGCTCTGGATAAGAGCGTCTGCTAAATATGTAAGTTATAAGTTTATAAGTTATGTAGATTTTGATTGGACCCCCTGGTCATTCAGTCTGTTCTGATGTAGGCTTTGATTGGACCCTCTGATCATTCAGTTCTGATGTGGCTATGAATGGACCCCCTGATCATTCAGTCTGTTCGGATGTAGGCTTTGATTGGTCCCCCTGATCATTCAGTTCAATGTAACTAACATATCTGATAGTTATTTTTATCCTATCAACCATGTTTTCATATTGGTGTTCAGAAAAATGGTCAACATAAGAGAGTTGTTTCGTCGCAGCACATCATGTATAACAAAGCCAAGCTACAAAGACACTAGTAGTGGGATGCTTTGGGGATGCTTTGCTGCCTCAGGACCTGGACGACTTCCCTTAATAGAAGGAACCATGAATTCTGCTCTATATGAGAGAATTCTACATGATAATGTCAGGCCATCCGTCTGTGAGATGAAGCTGAAGCACAATCAAGTCTAGATGAAAATGGTTAAAAAGCAACAAATTATACGTTTTGGAATGGCCTAGTCAATGTCCTGACCAAAGGACTTGAAACGAGCAGTTCATGCTTCAAAACCCCAAAATGTTGCTGAGTTAAAGCAGTGCTGCAACTGAGCCACGTACAGAACCACTGCAATACATAAGTACAATACAATACTGTAAAATACAATACACGATTACAATAAAGGTGGATGATGTATGATTTCCATCCCAATGAAAGTACCACCCTCCTTCAGGCCATGGATGAGACATGCAATGATTTCAATCCAGACTTACATTATGTCAGGCTTGGATTCACCATGCCAAAAGGTTTTTCCCCAGGTGCATGAACAATGAGGATATTTACTGTGATTTCGATGAGAACCTATGGCCAAATGCTCAATACAGGCTTGATGCAAACTAGTGCTTGACAAACATGATGTTTCTTTCATTTCTTTCATTGATCACATGGGATATAAATGATGGACATTTTATGTTCAGTGAATTTTAATGAGTAGTGGAAGTGTATTGCCTAATGTGAAAACAGTGTAATGAACTGTAATTTATAGTCCTGTAGCATATTACATCCAAAGGACAATTTTGAAACATGTATCTTAAATGTTTTGCTTTTGGATTAACTGGTTGTTAAAAATAACTAAATTGAGAAGATATCATTATGTTGTGTTTGGTGATTAAACCAATGTACTCATTATATTTCCCAGTAAACGTATATTTTGGGCCAATGGTTGTGTAGTGAAAATAGTACCAAAGCGATAAAAATAAATAAAAATAAATGTTAACATGCATCCAATGTTGCTAAGCTGTATAGGTCCCATTGAGCTGAACGTGTTGCTGTTTATGAGGTTACCATGCCCTCCGGCATGGAGAGGGTTTGCTCTCATTTATTATGTAGTCTGACTCTACTCCTGTATAAGGGTCTATGGGGCTGGTAGCTTTAGCTCCAATGTGTTTCTTAAATGCCTCTTTGGTGCACAGGCTGTTTACATTCATCTTCACAAAACTGTCTGGACAAGGGCTAGACATGAATTTATTACATACAGTGGGGGAAAAAGTATTTAGTCAGCCACCAATTGTGCAACTTCTCCCACTTAAAAAGATGAGAGAGGCCTGTAATTTTCATCATAGGTACACGTCAACTATGACAGACTAAATGAGAAAAAAAAATCCAGAAAATCACATTGTAGGATTTTTAATTTAGAATTAATAATTTATATGCAAATTATGGTGGAAAATAAGTATTTGGTCAATAACAAAAGTTTCTCAATATATATACAATATACCCTTTGTTGGCAATGACACAGGTCAAACGTTTTCTGTAAGTCTTCACAAGGTTTTCACACACTGTTGCTGGTATTTTGGCCCATTCCTCCATGCAGATCTCCTCTAGAGCAGTGATGTTTTGGGGCTGTCGCTGGGCAACACAGACTTTCAACTCCCTCCAAAGATTTTCTATGGGGTTGAGATCTGGAGACTGGCTAGGCCACTCCAGGACCTTGAAATGCTTCTTACGAAGCCACTCCTTCGTTGCCCGGGCGGTGTGTTTGGGATCATTGTCATGCTGAAAGACCCAGCCACGTTTCATCTTCAATGCCCTTGCTGATGGAAGGAGGTTTTCACTCAAAATCCCACGATACATGGCCCCATTCATTCTTTCCTTTACACAGATCAGTCGTCCTGGTCCCTTTGCAGAAAAACAGCCCCAAAGCATGATGTTTCCACCCCCATGCCTCACAGTAGGTATGGTGTTCTTTGGATGCAACTCAGCATTCTTTGTCCTCCAAACACGACGAGTTGAGTTTTTACCAAAAAATTCTATTTTGGATTCATCTGACCATATGACATTCTCCCAATCCTCTTCTGGATCATCCAAATGCACTCTAGCAAACTTCAGACGGGCCTGGACATGTACTGTCTTAAGCAGGGGGACACGTCTGGCACTGCAGGATTTGAGTCCCTGGCGGCGTAGTGTGTTACTGATGGTAGGCTTTGTTACTTTGGTCCCAGCTCTCTGCAGGTCATTCACTAGGTCCCCCCGTGTGGTTCTGGGATTTTTGCTCACCGTTCTTATGATCATTTTGACCCCACGGGGTGAGATCTTGCGTGGAGCCCCAGATCGAGGGAGATTATCAGTGGTCTTGTATGTCTTCCATTTCCTAATAATTGCTCCCACAGTTGATTTCTTCAAACCAAGCTGCTTACCTATTGCAGATTCAGTCTTCCCAGCCTGGTGCAGGTCTACAATTTGTTTCTGGTGTCCTTTGACAGCTCTTTGGTCTTGGCCATAGTGGAGTTTGGAGTGTGACTGTTTGAGGTTGTGGACAGGTGTCTTTTATACTGATAACAAGTTCAAACAGGTGTCATTAATACAGGTAACGAGTGGAGGACAGAGGAGCCTCTTAAAGAAGAAGTTACAAGTCTGTGAGAGCCAGAAATCTTGCTTGTTTGTAGGTGACCAAATACGTATTTTCCACCATAATTAGCTAATAAATTCATTAAAAATCCTACAATGTGATTTTCTGGATTTTTTTCTCTCAATTTGTCTGTCATAGTTGACGTGTACCTATGATGAAAATTACAGGCCTCTCTCATCTTTTTAAGTGGGAGAACTTGCTCAATTGGTGGCTGACTAAATACTTTTTTTCCCCACTGTACACCTCAATTACCCTATTGTTCAATCTTTAGATCTATTGATTGAACACATATACATGCATGCACACACACGCACTCATACACAAATACACACACACACATCTCCACATGGTTAATACAGTGCCTGTCAATCACTGAAATGGACTGATACATTATTAAATTGACTGCACAATAAAAGAGGTGCTTACTGATCAATTGTGCAAATCTATAATATAATTAGTTATCAACCACCCTCACCATGCAGCCCTTAATGGCATTGACATACTGTATATCCCAAGATAAATAGGCTAGAGCAACAATCCTACCTGGCCACTATCATGTTGCACTCTCTCTAACATGTCCAAAGCGATAAACAGAACAGCATAGAATACAACTGAGAAAAAAAATAAAAATGAATGCAATAGCAGAAAAGATGCAGTTACTACTAAACATTGAGCGAGTGACAGCGACTGGCTGCGCGGCGCCGGTCGTTCACGCATCGAGAGAGCGCATGCACTTTTTCAGCACCAATTGAGTGTGGACAGTGCACGGCGCCTCATAGCCTGCTGTGAGTTGTCGGACATTCAACCTGTGGCTAAGTTTAAACAACTCTAGACGGTTGTACGGTAGGCTTTTGACGGGGAAAACCCCACAATTGAATACTAAACACTCGAAAAAGGAATGCCCGACGTTTGGAAAGAAACAAAGGAATATTATGTTTTTTTGACCTAGTATACTTCCCTATTCCTCCTCCGCTACCCTGGTTGGTTTTTCAGACAGCCAGAGTGGTGCTGAGCTGCGGGGTGTTGGTGACTCCGCTTCGGGTGGAGCGCTGCTACTCGGGCTTTAGTTTACTCTCTGCCGGGAGGATTAGTGTGATTCTGCAGGGGCTAGGCGACTCTGGTGGGTGGGGTGGTGTGGTGGTGCCATAGGAGCCCCTCCATTCAGAAGGATGCTGGTGGGAAATGCCTGGCGACAGAGAGGACGAGATTTGTCAAAAAGCACTAGAACTCCTGTCTGATCTCTGCTCTAAAGGGGAAGTACAGAACGAGAACTGTCTGGATTTCATTTACCATTTCCGGGACCTCGCCAGACCACGCTACACCGACTCAGGTATTAATGCACTGGTCAATCCTATCCAATTATGTGTATGCAATGCGTGTGTGCTTTTTATTTTGAATTATACAAAGATGTAACTTTTTTTCCTGTGCTCTGAAATCTACATAACACTTTGATCTGAATATAATTTTTCACACATTAAGCTTGGCGAGATAGGGTTCCATTTATGCACAGAACTTGTTGCATGGGAGTTTAGGAGTGGGGAAATTATTTCATATAGGGTTTTGCACAAACACGTTTGATAAAAACAAAAGTCAGTAGGCTATATTCAACCTTGCCTATAAATGTAGTGTGCGCACCATGGATCTTGTTATATGTGCCCTTATTTCTGGTGCACCTGAGTTGGATGGGGTGTTGGGGGGTTGGGAGTGGTGGATGGGGACAGGTGCGAGTTTGTGTAATCCTTGGTCGCATTCATTGAAGCTTGAGCTGGCCTGACTCCCAATGCTATCTAATTTTTTTGCATTAGCACATGCCATAAAACACTCGTCCCCACTAAATTTTAAGAATGTGAAATGTCAGAATAATATATTTTATTTCTTTCATCACATTCACAGTGGGTCAGAAGTTTACATACACTCAATTAGTATTTGGTACCATTGCCTTTAAATTGTTTAACTTGGGTCAAACGTTTCGGGTAGCCTTCCACAAGCTTCCCACAATAAGTTGGGTGAATTTTGGCCCATTCCTCCTGACAGAGCTGGTGTAACTGAGTCAGGTTTGTAGGCCTCCTTGCTCGCACACGCTTTTTCAGGTCTGCCCACAAATTTTCTATAGGATTGAGGTCAGGGCTTTGTGATGGCCACTCCAATACCTTGACTTTGTTGTCCTTAAGCCATTTTGCCACAACTTTGGAAGTATGCTTGGGGTCATTGTCCATTTGGAAGAACCATTTGCGACCAAGCTTTAACTTCCTGACTGATGTCTTGAGATGTTGCTTCAATATATCCACATAATTTTCCTTCCTCATGATGCCATCTATTTTGTGAAGTGCACCAGTCCCTCCTGCAGCAAAGCACCCCCACAGCATGATGCTGCCACCCCTGTTGTCAAGGCGTCAGTGTAATTCTGCGGTAGGACGAAGTCAGGTGCAGGACACAGAGCTACTCGAAAAACGCCCTATACTCGTAGGTATCTTAAAGAACATACCTCCACGCAGGGAGGAACAAACCCGCCCACATACGACAACCAAAACATGGACAAACACGCACAACACACAGTGTGAGCCAGAGGATTAAATAGGGAAGACATAATTACAAGATGGGAAACAGGTGAGACCAATACAGACAAAACAAGTAGAACATAGAAACATGGATCGGTAGCAGCTAGTACTCCGGTGACGACGAACGCCGAAGACTGCCCGAGCAAGGAGGAGTGGTAGCCTCGGCTGAATTCGTGACAGTACCCACCCCCCCCCCTTTGATGCGCGGCCCCAGCCGTGCACAGGCAGCCAGGAGGACGCAGAGCAGGGCGAGTCGGATGACTACGGTGGAAATCCCTCAACATGGAGGTATCGAGGATGTCCCTCCTACCGTTCCTCCGGACCGTACCCCTCCCACTCCACGAGATACTGCAGGCCCCCCACCCGAAGCCTCGAATCCAAGATGGACCGGACCGAGTACGCCGGTGCCCCCTCGATGTCCAGTGGGGGCGGAGGAACCTCCCGTACCTCAGACTCCTGGAGTGGACCAGCTACTACCGGCCTGAGGAGAGACACATGGAACGAGGGGTTAATACGGTAATTCAGAGGAAGCTGTAACCTATAACAAACCTTGTTCAATCTCCTCAGGATTTTAAATGGCCCCACAAACCGCCGACCCAGCTTCCGGCAGGGCAGGCGAAGGGGCAGGTTTCACCACTCATCCACCGCAGGAGCCTCGATCTGGCTCTGATGCCAAGGTACCAGGACCGGCTGTAACCTAACACACACTGAAAGTGAGAAAGGTTAGTGGATGAGTGGCGGAGTGAGTTTTGGGTCATCTCTGCCCAGGGGATAAAACCCAACCACTCCCCCGGCCCGTCCTGGCAATAGGACCGCAGAAACCTACCCACATCCTGGTTAACTCTCTCCACCAGCCCATTACTCTCGGGGTGAAAACCTGAGGTCAGGCTGATCGAGAACCCCAGACGTTCCATGAACGCCCTCCAGACCCTTGAGGTGAACTGTGGACCCGATCTGATACATTATCCTCAGGCACCCCGTAGTGCCGGAAGACGTGTGTAAATAGGGCCTCAGCAGTTTGTAGGGCCGTAGGGAGACCTGGCATAGGAATGAGATGGCAGGACTTAGAAAACTGATCCACAACGACCAGGATCGTGGTGTTCCCTTGTGAGGGGGGAAGGTCCGTAACAAAATCCACTGATAGGTGACACCATGGCCGTTGTGGAAGGTGTCTAGGTGCCTTACACTGGGCGCACACCGAGCAGGAGGAAACATAAACCCTCACGTCCTTGGCTAAAGTGGGCCACCAGTACTTCTCACTAAGACACTGTGCACTGTCCGACCGATGCCAGGATAACCAGAGGAGGGTGACGTGTGAGCCCAATAGATCAATCGATAGCGAACCTCGAGCGGCACGTACATACGACCCTCTGGACACTGGGGGGGAGTGGGCTCGGTACGTAACGCCCACTCGATGTCCGCGTCAACCTCCCACACCACCGGCGCCACCAGACACAACGCCAGAAGTATGGGAGTGGGCTCAATGGACCTCTCCTCTGTGTCATACAGTCGGGACAGGGCGTCTGCCTTAGCGTTATGGGAACCTGGTCTCTAAGTAAGAGTAAACACAAAACGAGTGAAGAACATGGCCCACCTTGCCTGGCGAGGGTTCAATCTCTTCGCCGCCCGGATGTACTCCAGATAGCGATGGTCAGTCAAAATGAGGAAAGGGTGTTTAGCCCCCTCAAGCCAATGCTTCCACACTTTCAGAGCCTTAACCACAGCCAACAGCTCCCGGTCCCCCACATCATAGTTGCGCTCCGCCAGACTGAGCTTCTTAGAAAAGAAAGCACAGGGGCAGAGCTTTAGTGGCATACCCGAGCGCTGAGACAGTACAGCTCCTATCCCAGCCTCGGATGTGTCCACCTCAACCTGGAATGCTAAGGAGGGATCCGGATGAGCCAGCACTGGAGCCGAGGTAAACAGTTCCTTCAGATGACCAAAAGCCCTGTCCGCCGCAGCTGACCACTGCAGTCGCACCGGTCCTCCCTTCAGCAAGGAGGTAATGGGAGCCTCTACCTGACCAAAGCCCTGGATAAACCTCCGGTAGTAGTTGGCAAAACCCAAGAATCGCTGCACCTCCTTCACCGTGGTTGGAGTCGGCCAATTACGCACGGCTGAAATGCGGTCAATCTCCATCTCCACCCCTGACGCGGACAGGCGGTGCCCTAGGAAGGAGATGGACTCTTGGAAGAACAGACATTTCTCCACCTTCACATACAGGTCATGCTCCAACAGTCGACCAAGCACTTGACGCACCAGGGACACATGCTCGGCCCGTGTAGCGGAGTATATGAGAATGTCATCAATATATACCACTACACCCTGTCCGTGCAGGTCCCTGAAAATCTCATCAACAAAGGATTGGAACACTGATGGAGCATTCATCAACCCGTATGTCATGATGAGGTACTCATAGTGCCCAGAGGTGGTACTGAATGCTGTCTTCCACTCATCTCCCTCCCGGATACATACCAGGTTGTACGCGCTCCTGAAATCCAATTTAGTGAAGAAGCGCGCCACGTGCAAGGACTCCATTATACTAGCAATCAAAGGTAGTGGATAGCTGTTCTTCACAGTGATCTGATTAAGACCACGGTAGTCAATGCACGGGCGTAAGCCACCATCCTTCTTCTTCACAAAAAATAAACTTGAGGAGATAGGGGAAGTGGAACGCCGAATGTATCCCTGCCTCAGAGATTCGGTGACATAGGTTTCCATAGCCACCGTCTCCTCCTGTGACAGAGGATACACATGACTCCGAGGAAGTGCAGCGCCTACCTGGTGGTTTATCGCACAATCCCCCTGTTGATGGGGTGGTAAATCGGCATATTCAGGCGGAATGTGCATGGTGGAAACCTGGTTTGGACTTTCCACCATAGATGCCCCTACGGAAACACCTACACACCTCCCCGAGCACTGACTAGACCATCCCTTGAGAGCCCTCTGTTGCCATGAAATAGTGGGGTCATGAGAGGCTAACCAGGGAAGCCCCAACACCACTGGAAACGCAGGAGAATCAATCAGATAGAGACTAATTTTTTCCTCATGACCCTCCTGCGTCTTCATCCAGAGTGGAGCTGTGACATCCCTAATCAGACCTGACCCTAAAGGGCGACTATCTAGGGCATGTACAGGGAAGGGCACAGTAACAGGCACAATAGGAATCCCTAATCTACGGGAAAACTGATGATCAATAAAGTTCCCAGCTGCGCCTGAATCTACTAGCGCCTTATGCTGGGAATGAGGGAAAAACTCTGGAAATACAACATCTATAATAATATGCCATTTAGCAGACACTTTTATCCAAAGCAACTTACAGTCATGTGAGCATACATTTTTACGTATGGGTGGTCCCGGGGATCGAACCCACTACCCTGGCGTTACAAGCGCCATGCTCTACCAATTGAGCTACAGAGGACCACATATACACATATGCGCAACAGGGAGCTCTGGGTGAGTCGGGTGCCTACTCACCTGAGACGGTCCACCAGTGCTCTGCCTACCGCTTCGATTCCTGAAAGACCCTCCCCAGCACCGACCAGCAGTGTGTCCTCCGCGGCCACAGGCGGTGCAGGAGATGGCCCTCCTTCCGGTCTCCCTAAGTGCAGCACCTCCGAGCTCCATAGGAGTAGGGTCGGAGGTGCTGGGGGATGGAATGGACGGCCCCTGATCCGGACGTCCGCGGGTTGCCAACAGGTTATCCAGCCTTATCGACATGTCCACCAGTTGGTCCAGGTTAAGAGTGGTGTCCCTGCAGGCCAGTTCCCGACGAACATCCTCCCGGAGGCTGCATCGGTAGTGGTCAATCAGGGCCCTCTCATTCCATCCTGCGCTGGCAGCCAGAGTCCTGAAGTCCAGTGCAAAGTCCTGTGCGCTCCTCCTCCCCTGTCTGAGGTGGAATAGACGTTCCCCCGCCACTCTCCCCTCTGGTGGATGATCAAATACCGCCCGAAAGCGGCGGGTGAAATCCTCATAGCGTACTGACGCTGCGTCTATTCCTCCCCACTCAGCGTTGGCCCACTCGAGCACTCTTCCAGACAGACAGGAGATGAGAGCGGACACGCTCTCGTATCCCGAGGGAGCCGGGTGGATGGTAGCCAGGTAGAGCTCTACCTGGAGTAGAAAACCCTGGCACCCGTCAGCTGTACCATCGTATGCCCTCGGGAGCGAGAGCTGAATCCCACTGGACCCAGATGACGAAGGGGTGGACAGCGGTGTGGGTGGTTGTGTAGTTGGAGGAGGTGTAGGACCACCACCTCTCTCCCATCGCTCCATAGTGTTCAACACGCGCTCCATTGCGGTGCCGAGAGTCTGGATCATGGTCGCCTGCTGTTGGACACGTTCCTCCATTGATCCGGATGAAATGAATGTACCTGCTGAATCCATATTTTGGTGCGTGTTTCTGTCAAGGCGTCAGTGTAATGCGGTAGGACGAAGTCAGGTGCAGGACACAGAGCTACTCAAAAAACGTACTTGACTCATAGGTATCTTAAAGAACATACCTCCACGCGGGAGGAACAAACCCGCTCACATACGACAACCAAAACATGGACAAACACGCACAACACACGGTGTGAGCCAGAGGGTTAAATAGGGAAGACATAATTACAAGATGGGAAACAGGTGAGACCAATACAGACAAAACAAGTAGAACATAGAAACATGGATCGGTAGCAGCTAGTACTCCGGTTACGATGAACGCCGAAGCCTGCCAGAGCAAGGAGGAGGGGCAGCCTCGGCTGAATTCGTGACACCTGTGCTTCACGGTTGGGATGGTGTTCTTCAGCTTGCAAGCATCCCCCTTTTTCCTCCAAACATAACGATGGTCATTATGGCCAAACAGTTCTATTTTTGTTTAATCAGACCAGATGATATTTCTCTAAAAAGTACGATCTTTGTCCCCATGTGCAGTTGCAAACCGTAGTCTTGCTTTTTTATGGCGGTTTTGGAGCAGTGGCTTCTTCCTTCCTGAGCAGCCTTTCAGGTTATGGCGATATAGGACTCGTTTTACTGTGGATATAGATACTTTTGTACCTGTTTCCTCCAGCATCTTCACAAGGTCCTTTGCTGTTGTTCTGAGATTGATTTGCACTTTTCACACCAAAGTACGTTCATCTCTAGGAGACAGAACGCATCTCATTCCTAAGCGGTATGACAGCTGCGTGATCCAATGGTGTTTATACTTGCATACTATTGTTTGTACAGATGAACGTGGTACCTTCAGGCATTTGGAAATTACTCCCAAGGATGAACCAGACTTGTGGAGGTCTTCCATTTTTTTATGAGGTCTTGGCTGATTTCTTTTGATTTTCCCATGACTTCAAGCAAAGAGGCAATGATTTTGAAGGTAGGCACAGGTACACCTCCAATTGACTCAAATGATGTCAATTAGCCTATCAGAAGCTTCTAAAGCCATGACATCATTTTCTGGAATTTTCCAAGCTGGTTAAAGGTACAGTCAACTTCTGACCCACTGGAATTGTGATACAGTGAATTATAAGTTAAATAATCTGTCTGTATACAATTGTTGGAAAAATTACTTGTGTCATGCACAACGTAGATGTCCTAACCGACTTGCCAAAACTATAGTTTGTTAACAAGAAATTTGTGGAGTGGTTGAAAAACGAGCTTTAATGACTCCAACCTAAGTGGATGTAAACTTCCGACTTCAACTGTATGCATGCTAGCCTCAGCAAGAGAGGGAGGCAGTGCTTATATTGGAGCGGGAATTTTGGGGAACCGCGTCTGGAGAGGAGGGAGGAGTGCATTCTTAGTAATACAGTATAACACTAACCCACACCAGCTGTGTGTGAATGCGTGCGTGCAGCTGCCATAAGCCAGAATTCTGTCATGAGGTGGATGTGTTTTTCACTCAACCCACTGATCCATGACCGCCTGTTGCAGTCCATGGTGATTACTAGAAGGTTCTCTGGAGGTTTCTGGAAGCGTAAAATGTGACATATTGTGATCCCAATGGCCTGAGCTTGGACTAATAACCCAACCTTCTGCCTTTCTCACATACCCCTGATTGATGAATGGTTCAAGATGTGCCCCTAACCCCACCCCTATCCTTTCAGTCAAAACCTGTCTTCACTCTCGCATCTCCTTTCTCCCTGTCCCTTCTTCTTTCTCCTCTTCTCTCCCCTCCCCCCTATAGCCCCTCTCCTCACCCCCTTCTCCTCTCCCTTCTTCTCTCTCCTCTTCTCTCACCTCCCCCTATAGCCCCTGTCCTCACCCCCTTCTCCTCTCCCTTCTACTCTCTCCTCTTCTCCCCCTCCCCCCATAGCCCCTCTCCTCACCCCCTTCTCCTCCCCCTTCTTCTCTCTCCTCTTCTCCCCCTCCCCCCTATAGCCCTCTCCTCACCCCCTTCTCCTCTCCCTTCTTTTCTCTCCTCTTCTCTCCCCTCCCCCCTATAGCCCCTCTCCTCACCCCCTTCTCCTCTCCCTTCTACTCTCTCCTCTTCTCTCCCCTCCCCCTATAGCCCCTCTCCTCACCCCCTTCTCCTCTCCCTTGTTCTCTCTCCTCTTCTCCCCCCTCCCCCCTATAGTCCCTCTCCTCACCCCCTTCTCCTCTCCCTTCTTCTCTCTCCTCTTCTCTCCCCTCCCCCCTATAGCCCCTCTCCTCATCCCCTTCTCCTCTCCCTTCTACTCTCTGTGCGCTATCCGTCCCTGCTCCTCTCCCCATGCACCATTTCCTCTCCCTTCAGCACTATCCTCCATGCACTCTCCCTTCTCCTCTCTCCATTTGTCTCTACCTCCATTCTCCCCTCTCCCCTCTGCATTGACAGCCAGGTGGAGTGTCTATGGTGGGGTTATTGAACTGCGATCAGGGGCAGGTTCCCTTGAGTCCATAGTCCCTGGTTTTATTAACATATCCAGCTGAGCCCTTTCATCCTGTCCTGGATGATTGGCACCTCAATAAACCAGAGAGAAATAAGGATGAAAGATATAGGAAGATTGACAAGTCTTTTTGTGTTGGTCTCTGGCATTCAAAGATATGTGACCCAAACGGAGAGGAGTGTGTGTGTATCCGTGTGTCTGTTTCTGTGTGGAGGGTTAAAAACCAACCATGGCACCATGGCTAACACATTTGAAGTGTTTATACAGGCCAAGTAACTCCCTCACACCAGATCAGGTCAAAATGTATTTCAGCACCATACTCAATATTTATGCAACTGTGAAGCTTACTATTTTAAATCATCTGGAGAATCTCTTACATTAGATCTCTCACCTTTACCAAAATAACTTCACAGACATCTGCCTGCTGTCTATACATTAATGTAGCGATGAGCATGTTGCAGTCAGACCCATTATGTACATGCGTGCAATTCTGGGCTATATGTGTAACATATGTCATGTTGAGTCCTCAGTAATAGCAGCCCTGGGAGAAATGAAGCTACTCTATCTTAAGCTAGATCATGGCCATGCATCGAGTGGCTGGGAAAATATAGTTTTCCAGCAACATGTCCCCCTGCTGTGCTCATCTTATAGACTGGTAGATAGACTGATAGATAGACTGAGAGCAGGACTCCCAGCTACTCAACACTGTTTAGGTGTCGTTGCCACAGTATTATCAAACTCTACTTATAGATAATGCCTGTGATAGATAATGCCTGCAAGGTTTTTGGTTGCTAGCAGCTCACTCACATTCACATACAGTAGCTAATCTACACTGAGTGTACAAAACATTAAGAACACCTTCCTAATATTGAGTAACAAATATTTTGTATTGCCCATTCACCCTCTGAATGGCACACATACACAATTCATGTCTCAATTGTCTCAAGGCTTAAAAATCATTTTTTAACCTGTCTCCTCCCCTTCATCTACGCTGATTGAGTGACATCAATAAGGGATCATAGCTTTCACCTGGAATCACCTGGCCAGTCAGTCTATGTCTTGGAAAGAGCAGGTATATTGACTGCTATTGCTGCTGATAACTTATTGAGGAGAGGTGTAGGTAATGTAGATGATTACATATCAGTTTGCTATAGGGCACACTAATTAATGCTTCCTAACTAATCTCTCACTAATTCAACACCAAACAAACTGTGAGGCAGCTTAGAGCAACACAAGGGAATACTACTGTAGGTCCAAGGTAATGCTTAATCAGCAGTATTTCCCTCCCACTCCATACCCCCCCCCCCCCCCCCCCTCTCTTTCAGATTTTTGTGTTAGCTATCATGGTTATTTGAGTCTTTTCAGATATACTATGAATCTCTAATTCCTAGGCAGTATCAGGGCAACCTGCCAAGCAAACCACCACTTGGCCTCTGGAACAATGCTCTCTCAGGCTACAGGGCCTGAGCTCAATAGCCACAATTCGATCAGATGCCACAGTGTGGTCTAAACACAGCTCACCCCTGGTGTACCATGTCTTTGGCTGGTTGTGCCATGGCCTGTGGTTTCACTGATTTGATTTATTTAATCAGGAATAGTGACTGATGCTATCAGTATATTTGTGATCCAGAGAATGGGATTTGTGTGTTCAAAGCCTCCTCCATTCATGTTCAATGGCCCATTGCAGGTCTGTGATGGTCACATGTGCTGTGTGCACAGAAGACAGCAAGTGGACATATGGCAATGCTCTCTATCACTCCAGTATCTCTGCACATTATAAATATGGGATTGGAACTGACCCTGTATATAGCTTACTTACTTCTCGTGTGTTCTACCTTATGTTATTTTCAATACTACATTGATATTGATTACTGCATTGTTGGGTTTAGAGCTTGCAAGAAAGGCATTTCACTGTACTTGTGCACGTGACATTAAAACTTGAAACTTGAAACATGTGTCCAATACAGCTAAAGAGGAGCTTTAGCACAGGTGACAGGAGTGGCAGGACATGAATGTTGCATTAGCAAAATGGCCACCCTGCTTAGTGGTATTTCAATGGCATTACTGTAATGAAGCACTCAACCACCTGATAAAAATAATGCAGGTAACATACAGTATATGAACGTGGAGGTACATTTTCACACAGTTGGTTCTCCATATTGCAGTATTTTGCATGTTTATAACAGCTTGGAGGAGCTTGAAAGGAGGGATCAGCCCAAGAAGATTCACGATTGTTTGTGAAGTTCTTTGATCTTAATAATAGCCTAGAAACAGAAATGGAGATATTATGTGTGTGGTATGTTGGTATGACATCATCAAAGCGAGACAACAAGCCAGAATGGCCTTGTCCCATTTACCACCACGTACAGTGTGGACTGTACACTCCCACACGTATTGATGATGTGTTTGCAAGTGCTCTGAGAAATGCACGAGTGGTCAAGGCTCTGCAGAAAATATCTTGGGACAGACTTCATCATTCACCTTCTTCACACTATCACAACGTAGGCCAACTCACTGCAATATTTGAAGTGACTCAATAAGGGTGCATTTATTTTAGACTGCTGTGGATCATAATCTATTATTTTAATGAACTGTTTGATTATTGATTGACGTGAGAGCTATCGGAATGGTATAATTATTGACTTTGATGTGTAAAAGGTGTTCTATCCCTGACATATCAGAGGGAGAAACAGGGGTGAGGATGAGGAGGAAGAGGGGGAGGGTAATAGAAAGAGAAAAAAGAGTGAAGAGGGGAGAGTGGGGTCAGAGGTTAGCAAAGGAGCAGGTGAAGGAGGAGGCAGCAATAAGAGGAGGAAGAAGAGGGGGAGGTGGTGTGAAATACTAGGCTCATTAAGGAAGCCCCAGACTCCCAGCATGCTTTGCCTCAACATTCTGAGAGAAAATGTAATGGAGTAGGCCATGTCAAAAACAACCCATTTGCTTGTTACTGCAATCAAAGGTGGTCAGCCTGGCCTTTTACCCTACATGTGATTTCCCTTGGTCCGCCCAGCAGATTCCACATCCATTAGTGCTGAGCGATTAGTGCTTTTTGAGGTCGGTTCGGTTTCGGTTAGATTATTTGTGTTAAAGCTGTAACAACACAGAATAAAACAATTAATAAAAGTCTCCTGATGGTAGTGACTGCCCATTACTGCTTATTACTTATTAACCATCATTTATGCACTTATATTTCAGTTATGTATATTATATTTGTTTTATTTGATGACTTTATTTCATTCCAAATCATCATCTCATCTCTATAGAGCTGCTGCCCATGCTGTCTGACAAAATCACTATTTTAGTATACTGAACAAAAACATAAATGCAACAAGTAAAGTGTTGGTCCCATGTTTCATGAGCTGCACAAAAAGCTTATTTCTCTCAAATTGTGTGCACAAATTTGTTTACATCACTGTTAATGAGCATTTCTCCTTTGCCAAGATAATCCATCCACCTGACAGGTGTGGCATATCAAGAAGCTGATTAAACAGCATGATCATTACACAGGTGCACCTTGTGCTGGGGACAATAAAAGGCCAATCTAAAGTATGAGGTTTTGTCACACAACACAATGCCACAGATTTCTCTTGTTTTGAGGGAGCGTGCAATTGGCATGCTGACTGCAGGAATGTCCAACAGATAATTGAAAGTTAATTTCTCTACCATATGCTGCCTCAAACGTCGTTTAAGAGAATATGGCAGTACGTCCAACCGGCCTCACAATAAAAAAAATCTGATTGGCTGGGCCTGGCTCCCCAGTGGTTGGGTCTGGCTCCCAAGAGGGTGGGCCTATGCCCTTCCAGACCTGTTGGAAACTACAACTCCCTACTACATCGCACAGTTCAGGCTGGATCTGGTTTATCTCTAGAGAAACTGTGCAATTTGCACATTGAGCTCACAGACTTTAAAACAAACTAAATGGAATTCAAATAATTGAACCGATGTTGTTTAAAAAATGAATAATAACCAACATTTTGATTAATCGCTCAGCACAAAAATCAGTGGAACAGACCTAGCATCAGGAGCCGCAGCTCTGGTTCTGAATTGTTATTAAATGTCCAGAGATTTGCCATGTTTGTAATTTTGCCTTTCCACGGCTGTTACTGCTGATTGCGAAACAGCTGTCTTCACTATTTTCACTTTCACCCCTGTGGAGGTATGTGAAAGGTCTACGATCCAGAGAAACATGTTATCTCACAAACCCAGAGCTTGTTTTAGACAAGATAACATCCTGAGTGTTCTCTTGCATAGCCCTATCTGTGCTTAGTCATTTTGCATATAAAAATTAATAAATAAAAAAGCTATCTCCCAGTGGATTAATTAGACAAATCATAATTTCATAATTTCCTACGCCTCAGTTCATGTAAACCCACAGGGTTTCATAAACAATGGAGAACAGGGCTGGAGAATGGGACAGCATATGGACAAATATGGTGAACATCATGGTACAATACTGTATGGTGCAAAACAATTTACAGTTGAGTGGGTCTGTTTTGTAAATGCCTCTAGACAATCCGGCCATTTAACTCCCATAATGATAGCTAGGCAAAATGCCCAGCCTCTGCAGGTGTGCCATTATGTGTAGTAGTGATGAGTGGGGGAGTGCTGATTTGCTCTATAGTTCGGAAAGTGTACGGTAGTTAGGTCTCATGCATTGTGTTACATTGTGTGACCCTAACGTCTGAGAGTTTGCCAAGCCCTCCAAGTTCAAGGGGTGACAGCTGTACCAAAAGGATGAATTCCCAATGACACTGATGAATCTCTTTGAAGATCTCTCTTTGGCGGAACTTGAACCTCTTCAGAAGAATTCCCAGAGAGGGATATATCATCATCACTTCACTTCCTGGGATTGCTTTGGAGGCGAACTCCAAGATGAATCAGAAGGCTCCTTGTGATTGTGTTTCTGTCCCCCCCTTCCATGGTGACGGAGACCCTGTGCCAGTGTGAATGAGCACCCTCTATTATTCATCACAACACTTCATCTTTTAAATCTCTATCTTTTATTTGTGATATTTGAGGCTGCCGTGATGAGGCCAAAAAGTGCCTGCAACCCATGTTGCATGGAAACATGGGAACACAGTAAACCCTAAACAGTCTCTCTAGCTCTCATTCTGAAGGTGAACAGTACCGAGATGCTCTGTCATTTGATTTGTGAGCTCAATGTGCTAGGCCAATTAAATAGCCTGTTTTACAGCTATTCAACAATATTATGATGACATTGACAGCATTGTAAAGAAAAATGTCACATTCATAGGACTGTCACTGCTTCCTACAAGACCATTATGGGGACAACAAAGTGCAATACATCAATAGCATCATCTACATTCAACTACACAACATGTTGCAAGTCATGCTGTAAAAGCTGTCACATGAAAATATATTTAGAGGATTACTTGCATCATTTCTACAAGGCTTCTCACACTGTGTACATACCTGTAGCATCTTAGTTTAAACCATGTAGAGGATGAGGACCAGCCTAGATATAGGGAGATTCTCTATTGGGCATAAGTCCATCCTCTCCTCGACTCCTCCGTCCTCCTCACCTCCTGATCCGGAAACCGATAAGTTGTTGCCATATGTCAATTTGTTAATAGGTGAAGGAGGAGTTTGCTCCTCTCCTCGATAGCCTCTTCCAGCCGAGGATTCTTATGTGTATCCTACCGGAGTCCTACCAGGAACAGTTTTGTAATCCGTTTTGTAATTAATTTATAAAATGTCTGGTACAACTAGCTAAATTTGTTTGCACCACTTTATACTTATTTATGGATTCCTCCTCTGTAAACATAGCTTGTCTGATGACGCGCTTGTGGAGGAGAGTCTCATTTAATTCAAGTGCATTTGTTTCCATGTTTCTTCTCCTTGATTACATTGACCTTTTTCAAAAGGAGGCAGGAGAGGACAGAGGAGAGGATGCGAGGAGTCGAGCAAATCCAATTGACAATATCCCACAAATGTGGTTAAATATATTGCCATCCGTGCACGATTCACTATTTCTTCAAAAATACGTTTAAATTGAACAAATTTGGTGTTCACACTTGTATTTGTTTGATTTACATCTGCACAGGACCAAACATTTTTATTTAAATATAAACTGAAATTTAGATTTTTCACTTCAAAGTCCAAAAATAAATAATTAATTAATTTGGTTGGAGGCAAGTGATTCTCAGCAAGTGTAATTTATCTCACATGTGGTAATTTGCAAGTGCCAACGGGGTAAAAATAGCCATTAAACCAGCCACTCAACCAGTTAGGTTGAGATCTGGTGACTGAGACGGCCATGGCATATGGCTTACATCATTTTTATGCTCATCAAACCTTCATTAACTCAGGAACCACACCTGTGTGGAAGCTCATGCTTTCAATACACTTTGTATCCCTCATTTACTCACGTGTTTCCATTATGTTGCCAGTTACCTGTGTGATGTGATTAGCTGGTACGTAAAATTCCTATCCAAGCATAAGATCTGGCATGCGTCAGCAACGCCTGGGCAGAGGAACGTGTACTTTACCTGCACCAACAGCTCTCCTTGGATGAGGAGGAGATGTTGGGCATCGTAAAAGGACCTGGTATAAACCATTCAAACCTCTAAACAGGTAGCCTGTTCTCTATGAACATAGCCATGTTTAGTATAAACCTTTATACTGTATATATGGTCTATGTCTATGGCATAAACATTAACGTTTCCAATACTAAGGCTAAACATTTAGAAATAAATTATATTATAAGAAAACACACTTGCCGTTTGTTAATTTATATTACCCTCCACAGCACAATGTTTTATCTTAAATTAGATATAGCAAGTATGTTTGTGGCAAACAATTTAGCAAACTATGAGTTCTGTGAGGAGAAATGGACAGAGATGTCCGACGTCGTCACAACATGTTAAACTCTTACAGAGGATCCATCACATACTTTAATCCTTCAAAATGGCTGTTAAATATCACCTGCACGCCAGGTATTTCTAAATATTGACGATTTCAGCGTGAAGAGGGGCTTAGAACTTGTTCAAGATGGGTCAATTGATTCCCATAGAATGGTTCTCCCCAACACATTGTCTTGCTCTATTCCTATCAGTCAAGGACAACAGATTACAGCAGCGCTACAATCAGGACCCTGGGCGCATATGGGACTCCAGAGGAGATAATTAAACAACTTTAGATAATTCCTAATTAAGTTTGTCACGCTCTCTCTTTAAGAACAAATTAAGGGAGGAAGAGAAAAGTTCCCGCAAAGCACACTTGTAATTAACCAAGCCATGTTTTTTCAATTAGTGATTTGATCAGTCTTAGGCCGTTCCTTGTGGTGTGTCTTTAATGGCATGCAGCTAGAGAAGCCCACAGGCAAACTATGACTTATACACTACATGACCAAAGGTATGTGGACACCTGCTCGTCGAACATCTCAAAATCATGGGCATTAATATGGAGTTGGTCCCCACTTCACTGCTATAACAGCCTCCACTCTTCTGGAAAAAGGCATTTCCACTAGATGTTGGAACATTGCTGCAGGGACTTGCTTCCATTTAGCCACAAAAGCCTGAGTGAAGTCGAGCACTGATGTTGGGCAATTAGGCCTGGCTCGCAGTCAGCATTCCAATTCATTCCAAAGGTGTTCGATGGGGTTGAGGTCAGGTCTTTGTGCAGGCCAGTCATGTTCTTCAACACCGATCTCGACAAACCATTTCTGTATGGACCTCACTTTGTGCACAGGGGCATTGTCATGCTGAAACAGGAAAGGGCCTTCCCCAAACTGTTGCCACAAAGTTGGAAGCATCTAGAATGTCATTATATCATTATATGCTGTAGCATTAAGATTTCCCTTCACTGGAACTAAGTTGCCTAGCCCGAACCATGAAAAACAGCCCCAGACCATTATTCCTCCTCCATCAAACTATGAATTGGGGCAGGTATCGTTCTCCTGGCATCCGCCAAACTCTGATTCGTCCGCCGAACTGCCAGTTGGTGAAGCATGACTAATCACTCCAGAGAACACGTTTCCGCTGCTCCAGAGTCCAATGGCGGCGAGCTTTACACCTCTCCAGCCGACATTTGGCATTGCGCATGGTGATCTTAGGTTTGTATGTGGCTGCTCGGCCATGGAACCCCATTTCATGAAGCTCCCGACGAACAGTTCTTGTGCTGTCGTTGCTTCCAGATGCAGTTTGGAACTCGGTAGTGAGTGTTGCAACCGAGGACAGATGATTTTATACACGCTATGCACTTCAGCACTCGGCGGTCCCTTTCTGTGAGCTTGTATGGTCTACCATTTCGCGGCTGAGCCATTGTTGCTCCTAGACGTTTCCACTTCACAATAACAGCACTTACAGTTAACCGGGGCAGTGCTAGCAGGGCAGAAATTTGACAAACTGACTTGTTGGAAAGGTGGCATCCTATGACGTGCCACGTAGAAAGTCACTGAGCTCTTCAGTAAGGCCATTCTACTGCCAATGTTTGTCTATGGAGATTGCATGGCTGTGTGCCCAATTTTATACACCTGTCAGCAACGGGTGTGGCTGAAATAGTATCTTACATCAACCAGCAGTTAGAGACATTTCAATGGAGACTTCTAAAGGACAGGCTCTTTTTTTAAATGTGCAAAGGATTTGGTTTTGGGAGAGGCTTTATATCAATAATAGATATTAGAAATGTTGTGAAATGATGATGTGATGATGATGATTAATTCTCTTCAAAGCATTTGCCTTGTAGATGTTTCATTGATCTTTATTCATCTCACTGTGCCTCTCACATCCTTATATCAGAAAAATGACCGTATTATGTATTGACTCTCTCCCTTTCTTTCCTCCCTCTCTCCCTCTTTCCCTCCCTCCCTGCATTCTGTAGATGTGTCGGTGAGCCTGCTGTCTCTGGTGGTGACTGCCTGTGGCCTGGCCCTGTTCGGGGTCTCCATCTTCGTCTCCTGGAAGCTCTGCTGGATCCCATGGAGGGAGCGTGGCCTCTCCCCCAGCATCAAGGAGCCCACCCAGGGGCACCACGATTCCCCCATGGCACCTTTGCAACCGTACGTCCCAGCCAGGGAGCCAGTCTACACGGCCGTCGACCCACCCGTCCCCGCCCTCGACCGCCGTGAGTCCCACCGCTGTTCCATCGTCCCTGTGGCAACTGGGACCTTGACGGGGCCGGTGACCCCCGTATCGCCGCCCCCCACAGCGGCGATCATCCCCATCCCAGAGGCAGCCATGAAGATCAGCCACACGTCTCCAGACATCCCCCTGGAGTCCCAGAGTAAAGGCCGGGAGAACGGGGTCCAAACCAACCCTCGCATGCAGAGGCAGACCACTGAGCCCTCACCCTCCGTCCGGTCAATTTCTATACACACAGAGATTGGGTGAGTACTATATCACAATCCTCCACTATGATGAAGTCGCTACTGTGCTATGTACTCTGCTTGTATACTGTAGTACCTACTATACCAGGGTCCCTTACAATATAAGACTGCTACTAAGACGGCTACTTTGGTTTCATAGTACATAGTATTTAATTAGTTCACCACAAAGGTTATCACAGTAGGTACAGTTGAAGTCGGAAGTTTACATACACTTAGGTTGGAGTCATTAAAACTAGTTTTTCAACCACTCCACAAATTTCTTGTTAACAAACTATAGTTTTGGCAAGTCGGTTAGGACATCTACTTTGTGCATGACACAAGTCATTTTTCGAACAATTGTTTACAGACAGATTATTTCACTTATAATTCACTGTATCACAATTCAAGTGGGTCAGAAGTTTACATACACTAAGTTGACGGTGCCTTTAAACAGCTTGGAAAATTCCAGAAAATGATGTCATGACTTTAGAAGCTTCTGATAGGCTAATTGACATCATTTGAGTCAATTAGAGGTGTACCTGTGGATGTATTTCAAGGTCTACCTTCAAACGCAGTGCTTCTTTGCTTGACATCATGGGAAAATCAAAAGAAATCAGACAATACCTCAGAAAAAAATCTGTAGACCTCCACAAGTCTGGTTCATCCTTGGGAGAAATGTCCAAATGCCTGAAGGTACCACGTTCATCTGTACAAACATGGGACCACGCAGCCGTCATACCGCTCAGGAAGGAGACGCGTTCTGTCTCCTAGAGATGAAAGTACTTTGGTTCGAAAAGTGCAAATCAATCCCAGAACAACAGCAAAGGACCTTGTGAAGATGCTGGAGGAAACAGGTACAACAGTATCTATATCCACAGTAAAACAAGTCCTATATCGACATAACCTGAAAGGCCGCTCAGCAAGGAAGAAGCCACTGCTCCAAAACCGCCATAAAAAAGCCAGACTACGGTTTGCAACTGCAAAGATCGTACTCTTTGGAGAAATGTCCTCTGGTCTGATGAACCAACAATAGAACTGTTTGGCCATAATGACCATCGTTATGTTTGAAGGAAAAAGTGGTTTGCTTGCAAGCCAAAGAACACCATCCCAGGAAAATTATGTGGATATATTGAAGCAACATCTCAAGACATCAGTCAGGAATTTAAAGCTTGGTCGCAAATGGGTCTTCCAAATGGACAATGACCCCAAGCATACTTCCAAAGTTGTGGCAAAATGGCTTAAGGACAACAAAGTCAAGGTATTGGAGGGGCCATAACAAAGCCCTGACCTCAATCCTATAGAACATTTGTGGGCAGAACTGAAAAAGGGTGTGCGAGCAAGGAGGCCTACAAACCTGACTCAGTTACACCAGCTCTGTCAGGAGGAATGGGCCAAAATTCACCCAACTTATTGTGGGAAGCTTGTGGAAGGCTACCCGGAACGTTTGACCCAAGTTAAACAATTTAAAGGCAGTGCTACCAAATACTAATTGAGTGTATGTAAACTTCTGACCCACTGGGAATGTGATGAAAGAAATAAAAGCTCTCTACTATTATTCTGACATTTCACATTCTTAAAATAAAGTGGTGATCCCAACTGACCTAAGACAGGGAATTTTTACTATGATTAAATGTCAGGAATAGTGAAAAACTGAGTTTAAATGTATTTGACTAAGATGTATGTAAACTTCCGACTTCAACTGTATAAAGCTTTCAGTACATTGCCACTCCATGAGTACCATAGTCCACCAGGATTGGGGTCAATTCCACAAATGTAATTCTAATTCAATTCTCTCTCCCTGTAAATTCAATTTAATTTAATTCAAATTCCAGATCAGTCTTTGAATTCAGAGATAATTCAATTCCTCTGAATTCCAATGTTAGGTTTAAATTCCAAGAATTCCCTCAGGGTTTCAGGCTGATCATGTCACTGTTCAAACAGCCTAGACTGGAAATATAGGAATACAGGTTGAAATTATTAAAAATAAATCCTACAGCACACGTTGTATACTATTTGCGATCATTCCTTTAACTGGGTAATGTAAAAATATTCAATTCCAATTCAATTCCGAAGATTAAAGGTTTTTACAGTTCAAATACCATTCCAATTCAAAAAGTCCAAACAGTCTAATTCCAATTCCATAACTTGAAGATTTATTTACATTTCAATTTAATTCAATTTACTAATTGAATTGGAATTTGAAATTAAATTGGAATTTACCCCAACCCTACAGTACATATACAGTGGGGAAAAAAGTATTTAGTCAGCCACCAATTGTGCAAGTTCTCCCACTTAAAAAGATGAGAGAGGCCTGTAATTTTCATCATAGGTACACGTCAACTATGACAGACAAATTGAGAAAAACAATCCAGAAAATCACATTGTAGGATTTTTAATGAATTTATTTGCAAATTATGGTGGAAAATAAGTATTTGGTCACCTACAAACAAGCAAGATTTCTGGCTCTCACAGACCTGTAGCTTCTTCTTTAAGAGGCTCCTCTGTCCTCCACTCGTTACCTGTATTAATGGCACCTGTTTGAACTTGTTATCAGTATAAAAGACACCTGTCCACAACCTCAAACAGTCACACTCCAAACTCCACTATGGCCAAGACCAAAGAGCTGTCAAAGGACACCAGAAACAAAATTGTAGACCTGCACCAGGCTGGGAAGACTGAATCTGCAATAGGTAAGCAGCTTGGTTTGAAGAAATCAACTGTGGGAGCAATTATTAGGAAATGGAAGACATACAAGACCACTGATAATCTCCCTCGATCTGGGGCTCCACGCAAGATCTCACCCCGTGGGGTCAAAATGATCACAAGAACGGTGAGCAAAAATCCCAGAACCACACAGGGGGACCTAGTGAATGACCTGCAGAGAGCTGGGACCAAAGTAACAAAGCCTACCATCAGTAACACACTACGCCGCCAGGGACTCAAATCCTGCAGTGCCAGACGTGTCCCCCTGCTTAAGACAGTACATGTCCAGGCCCATCTGAAGTTTGCTAGAGTGCATTTGGATGATTCAGAAGAGGATTGGGAGAATGTCATATCGTCAGATGAAACCAAAATATAACTTTTTGGTAAAAACTCAACTCGTCGTGTTTGGAGGACAAAGAATGCTGAGTTGCATCCAAAGAACACCATACCTACTGTGTGTGTGTGTGTGTGTGTGGGGGGGGGGGGGGGGGGGGGGGTGGAAACATCATGCTTTGGGGCTGTTTTTCTGCAAAGGGACCAGGACGACTGATCCGTGTAAAGGAAAGAATGAATGGGGCCATGTATCGTGAGATTTTGAGTGAAAACCTCCTTCCATCAGCAAGGGCATTGAAGATGAAACGTGGCTGGGTCTTTCAGCATGACAATGATCCCAAACACACCGCCCGGGCAACGAAGGAGTGGCTTCGTAAGAAGCATTTCAAGGTCCTGGAGTGGCCTAGCCAGTCTCCAGATCTCAACCCCATAGAAAATCTTTGGAGGGAGTTGAAAGTCTGTGTTGCCCAGCGACAGCCCCAAAACATCATTGCTCTAGAGGAGATCTGCATGGAGGAATGGGCCAAAATACCAGCAACAGTGTGTGAAAACCTTGTGAAGACTTACAGAAAACGTTTGACCTGTGTCATTGCCAACAAAGGGTATATAACAAAGTATTGAGAAACTTTTGTTATTGACCAAATACTTATTTTCCACCATAATTTGCAAATAAATTTATTAAAAATCCTACAATATGATTTTCTGGAAAAATTATTCTCATTTTGTCTGTCATAGTTGACGTGTACCTATGATGAAAACTACAGGCCTCTCTCATCTTTTTAAGTGGGAGAACTTGCACAATGGGTGGCTGACTAAATACTTTTTTCCCCCACTGTATGTCTACTGTGCTTCTGAAGTACAGACACCATAATTGGTTTGCGACTTTGGTTTGCACATTGTTTTGCACGAGTGAAATACACCCCGACAGCTCATTAATTAATTTGAAAACATTTTCTCCAGATTCTTAATTTCACCTTCAGAACATTGTAAACTTCATCCACACTTAGGTAGAAACCATGACTCACTCCGTTGTTAAAGCCCTGTGTGACACAAAAGAGGCAGTTGGAAAGTTCTAACATTGATCAGGTTTAGAGCACTGAACAGAAGCTCAGACCTAGCAACCCAGCAGCTGTAAGGCAGCTATCCCACTTAGTCTTATGGAGTCATGTCCTCTACAGCAAACAATGTTCTATGAGTAATTCTGCTCCCAGACAGCCTCTTTGTATCAATGAGTTTCACTTTAGTTGTTAGTCATTCGTTTGTGGTTGAAGGAAAGTCTATCTTCTGTTCAGCACGTAACACTTACCCAAAACTCAGCCCTCTTGAAAAACTGAGTAGAGTGAATTGCTATTTTTATCGATTGTTGCTTGAGCTGTAACGGTCATATTTACAGAAAGCCTTTGTCTATTTTATTCAGGTACTCTGTTGTTGTATCAAGTACACATTTGCTGTCTCTCTGTGTGTCTCCTCTCACCTATGCTAACAATGGTAATGTGTCTCTTTCTGTCTGTCCTCTACACAGGTCTAACTCTATCCGTAGATTATCTGTAAACAGGTCCAACCCGGACTTCAACGTGGCCCAGTTCCAGAGACAGGACTCCCTGACTGGGATGGGCCTGGGTCTGGGTCGTCTCAAACCAGAGCTTTACAAGCAGCGCTCCCTGGAAGGGGATGAGGGGGGCCGGCGGGGCGGAGGCTGCGGACGCCTACACTTCATTCTCAAGTTCGACTGTGACCTGGAGCAACTCATCGTCAAGATCCACAAGGCGCAGGATCTCCCCGCCAAGGACTTATTGGGCACCTCGGACCCCTACGTCAAGATTTACCTACTACCGGACCGGCAGACCAAGCACCAGACCAAGGTTCACCGCAAGACCCTCAACCCTGTGTTCGATGAGGTATTCCTGTTCCCCGTGGAGTACGCTGAGCTGCCGACGCGCAAGCTGCACTTCAGTGTCTACGACTTTGACCGTTTCTCGCGCCACGACATCATCGGCCAGGTGGTGGTGGACAACTTCCTGGATCTGGTGGACTTCCCTGCAGAGACAAAGCTTTGCCGGGACATCCAGTACGTCTCCACGGTGAGTCAGCACGTCCTGTTTGATCACTTCCTGTTTCCGGCTTTTAAGGGAATGTTTGTTCTGCTTTAATACCCTGTTAGATTTACTAAGATAAGTGGTCAATTATAACTATAGCAGGATATTCATTTCGGATTAGACATTTTTACGGCACTGTACTTGGTTGAATGCCTCATACATTTTTCAAGATGAGCCACAGTAAGCTCTCAGTGAGTCGCTTCATCCGCAATAGAGAAAATGGACTCAGTTTTCAGCTGGCGTTAAGGCGGCGCTAGTGTCAAATGTGCATTAGTTAGCAATTTCGTCATGTAAAATCTGACGCACTGGCATTTTCCAGCCCTAACGCCGGGTTCTGCAATTTACCTGTCTTGTATCAGCTCGCTTGTGCTCCGATGGGAGGGGTGGAAATATACATGTGAAAAAAAGAAAACTCCATGTAGGCTATGTGTCAATGCCCATCATGAAACGAGAGATGAGAACCTTGGTGAATACCGGTGAACCTTGTATTTAGAAGTTATCTGTAACCTGCAACAATGGCTTGTTTTCTGTTTTATATGTTCAAAACCCAAGCCCTCCCTTAGGCCTACTATAACTAAGGCTGGTTCAACAGCAATGCCTGTCTTTTTTATCCTGGCCATTTTATGATATCATACAATTTTACATTTATTTATTGTTGTGGTTTAAAAAAACTGATTGCTGGTTTTTCATTAAATTTTATTACAACCAATCTTATTAGAATGATTCACCTGCCTGGTTTAACGGTTACAATGTCCATGGCGCGCATGCAATGCAACTTCTGGAGATGTGTGAATGGGACCTGATCTGTAAGATGGTTCCGATTATGTTAATAAAATATAGGCTGATTTGGGAGAAGTATAACGGTGAATGGACATTCTCCATTTCTCTTTATAGTGGATCTTTGTCCAGCTACTGTGAAAAGTTTGGATGTGCCGTAAAACCCTCCATAGTCTGCATTGTTTTAATATTATATGGCCACAGGGAGAAATGATGGTGCCTGTAAGTGTGACATAGCCTATTTAAAACAAGTTGTTATTTCGTTTTGTTTAGAATTTGATTAGAATTATTTGTTCTATTTTTAGGCCTTATCAATAATGAATTTACTCTTGCTTATTGACAATGTTTGGCATGTCCATGCTCAGCCATAATGCAATTTACAGTAGGCCTAGCCCCTATATCACTGTGAATGCTATTGAAACCATGCAATTACATAGAACAACGTGGACTGCAAATGGGTTCAAGTTAATGTGTTTATCAAAGATATGTCTGCATTTTTCTATTGTGTTTCTGTAAGCCATTTAACAAACTATAACGGACTAACATTGGAATTGAAGTTGATTCCAAGGCAATACATAAAAGACTGTAAATACACAACTTGAAGCAACCACATATTTCGCCATGGAGCACATTCTGATTGGCAAGTGAGGGGCCAAGCCTCGACACACCCACAACTTGTTTATTCATCAAAACACAGCCAACGCCACCAAGTGCGCCGATAATTGTGATAGTGATAATAGCAAAAATATTTCTGACACACCCCTGAACCTATAGCGCTACCGCCTGCGCTTAGATGTACCATTATATTAGGTTTGTTAAAATAGAGCCCAATGTGTTTCATTTGTGGGAGAAAGAAGTCGTCAGGAGACATCTGACAGTGAAGACCTACCCAAGTAAGAGTGCCTTAACGTGGAGAAAACAGAAATGACTGCTAGCCAGCTCACTGAGCTGACAGTTGGGAAGAAATTAAAGGAATTAGCTGGTGCATGGAGCGAATGGATCTCCACTTTTTCAAAGAGGAATTCTCTTATGATGACTTTGTTCTTGCTGTAGTTCTGGTGCTGGTGAGAAGGAGGTTTCTTCAACCTGGAGCATAGTATCAGATCATTGTCACGACACTGAGCCTAATGAGAGACTCTGTTGTATTATTCTGACAGGTCTGGGGCAATATGAGGTTCATATTGTTGGGCAAATATAATAATAATATAATAATATGCCATTTAGCAGACGCTTTTATCCAAAGTGACTTACAGTCATGTGTGCATACATTTTTTACGTATGGGTGGTCCCAGGGATCGAACCCACTACCCTGGCATTATAAGCGCCATGCTCTACCAATTGAGCTACAGAGGACCACATATGTCAGTACCTAGTCTTGAAATCCCACAAAGGAAAATATTAACCCATATGGTGCATAGCATGTTATTTAAATGAGTCTAATTTCAGTTAGCCTAACCATCATTATTGTTTCTCCTCAGATTTTGCCTGCACATATATGTGACTGGTTACAGGTTCCTAGGCATTTGACGCTAGTTCCTACTTCAATGAGAGCCGTTTGAAAAAAATTGTATATAGGGAGAAATACAGGATTCTTCCAGGCTAGCCATGATTGGCTGAGATAGTGGATACACCAATGCCGAGAGATGAGTCCTTATTGGTGTGTCATGTCACAGGCTTCTGTGTTAAAAAGAATGGGGCTCCCTTGGTCAGTATATTGATAATCTTTTCTAGATTTTTGGAATTATATAGCTTTGGACAACTGCAAAAGTGTTGCTAAAGCATTCAACAACATTACTGCCCTGAATTTAGCTGGTGCTATCGACAAAGCTCAGTGGCAGAAAGTTGTGAGAGACTACTTTTTTCTGGAGGTGTCACGCCCTGACTCAGGGGATGTTGATTTGTTGAGTCAGTGGTGCGCGTTCCCAGTCCGGCCCGGCCCGTTCCTGCTCCCCGCACCAAGCCAGTGGTGCGCGTCGCCAGTCCGGTCCGGCCCGTTCCTGCTCCCCGCACCAAGCCAGTGGTGCGCGTCGTCAGCCCGGTCCGGCCCGTTCCTGCTCCCCGCACCAAGCCAGTTGTGCGTATGTCCAGTCCGGCACGGCCCGTGCCTGTTCCATCAGGCACCGGTCAGCTGCTCCACTCCGGAGCCAGAGCAATCCGCTCCATCGGGGTCCGGTCCAACTCCAGTCAGCGGATCCACTCCGGAGCCAGAGCAATCCGCTCCACCGGGGTCCAGTCCAGCTCCGGTCAGCTGCTCCACTCCGGAGCCAGAGCAATCCGCTCCACCGGGGTCCGGTCCAACTCCTGTCAGCGGATCCACTCCGGAGCCAGAGCAATCCGATCCTCCGTTGTCGGGTCCAGCTCCAGTCAGCGGTGCCAGTCCAGACCCAGACGTCAGCCCCTCTCCAGGTTCGGGGTCTCCCACACCAGGGTCCAGACAGGGCTTGGTACTTCGTGGGAGGAAGGAGAGGGGAAGCAGCGCGCCGAGGTCCAGACCAGATCAGGGGCGCAACAGGGAGGTGGAGAGAAAGTGGTGGTCACGCCCGGAGCCGGATCCGCCTCCGAGGCGGAATGCCCACCCGGCCCCTACCCTGTTATGTTTTTGTGGCGCGGTCGGAGTCCGCACCTTTGGGGGGGGGGGGGGGGGGGTACTGTCACGCCCTGACTCAGGGGACGTTGATTTGTTGAGTCAGGGTGTGTATATTCCGTGTTATGTGGTGTTTTTCTATGTTTAGTTCTAGATCGTTTAGATCTATGTTGGCCAGGGTGGTTCCCAATCAGAGGCAGCTGTAGCTCGTTGTCTCTGATTGGGGACAATACTTAGGCAGCCTGTTGGCACCAGTTAGTTTGTGGGATCTTGTTCCGTATAGGTTTGTTTTGTGTAACCTCAAGACTTCACGTATCGTTTGTTTGTTGTTTTGTCGTGTTCAGTACTTCAATAAATATGTACGCTTATCACGCTGCGCCTTGGTTCCACAAATCTTTAAACGATCATGAAAGGAGGACAATGTCATGGATTTAATGTAATGGACGTACACAAAATAGTCCAAATTGGTGAAGTGGAATGAAAAAAATTACTTGTTTCAAAAAATTCTAAAAAATAAATAACGGAAAAGTGGTGCATGCATATGTATTCACCCCCTTTGCTATGAGCCCCCAAATAAGATCTGGTACAACCAATTACCTTCAGAAGTCACATAATTAGTTAAATAAAGTCCACATGTGTGCAATCCAAGTGTCACATGATCTGTCACATGATCTCAGTATAGTCTGCAACACCACTAAGCAAGTGGCACCACCAAGCAAGCGGCACCATGAAGACCAAGGAGCTTTCCAAACAGGTCAGGGACAAAATTGTGGAGAAGTACAGATCAGGGTTGTGTTATAAAAAAATATCTGAAACTTTGAACATCCCACGGAGCACCAGTAAATCCGTTATTAAAAAATGGAAAGAATAAGGCACCACAACAAACCTGCCAAGAGAGGGCCGCCCACCAAAACTCACGGACCAGGCAAGGAGGGCATTAATCAGAGGCAACAAAGAGACCAAAGATAACCCTGAAGGAGCTGCAAAGCTCCACAGCAGAGATTGGAGTATCTGTCCATAGGACCACTTTAAGCCGTACACTCCACAGAGCTGGGCTTTATGGAAGAGTGTGCAGATAAAAGCCATTGCTTAAAGAAAAAAATAAGCAAACACATTTGGTGTTCACCAAAAGTCATGTGGGAGACTCCCCAAACATATGGAAGAAGGTACACAAACATATGGAAGAAGGGACTGGGAAACTGGTCAGAATTGAAGGAATGATGGATGGCGCTAAATACAGGGAAATTCTTGAGGGAAACCTGTTTCAGTCTTCCAGAGATTTGAGACTGGGACAGAGGTTCACCTTCCAGCAGGACAATGACCCTAAGCATACTGCTAAAGCAACACTAGAGCGGTTTAAGGGGAAACATTTACATTTCTTGGAATGGCCTAGTCAAATCCCAGACCTCAATCCAATTGAGAATCTGTGGTATGACTTAAAGATTGCTGTACGCCAGCGGAACCCATCCAACTTGAAGGAGCTGGAGCAGTTTTGCCTTGAAGAATGGGCAAAAATCCCAGTGGCTAGATGTGCCAAGCTTATAGAGACATACCCAAAGAGACTTGCAGCTCTAATTGCTGCAAAAGGTGGCTCTACAAAGTATTGAATTTGGGGGGTGAATAGTTATGCACGCTCAAGTTTTCAGTTTTTTTGTCTTATTTCTTGTTTGTTTCACAAGAAAAAATATTTTGCATCTTCAAAGTGGTAGGCATGTTGTGTAAATCAAATGATACAAACCCCCAAAATCTATTTTAATTCCAGGTTGTAAGGCAACAAAATAGGAAAAATGCCAAGGGGGGTGAATACTTTCGTAAGCCACTGTACATGTGAATTCATAAAGAGATGGGTGGGGCTTAAGAGGGTGTGAATGATCCTGAATAGGCGTAAAAAAAGAAGACCTCACTAGCAAGTGTTAAAATCACATCAATAACTTTGAAGGGCTTATTCTCAAAAGTGGGTAAATTAGTATAGAAACTTTCATAGCAGCATTACTTTCCCATTGATTTCTCGAATTGCAGTGTATGATATACCATTTTGAAGCCTGTACTGTATAAAACCTGTATAAACTGTATAAAATAACAGTGGGAGGGGACTTTTAATGGGGAGGGGACTTTTAATGAGAAATTATGTAGTTTGGTGGGCAATTCGTTATATTTAAAGTTACAATAGGAAAAGAGACAAAAAATAAAAGATTTGTATTTAAGAAACACCACTTAAAAAAGAGCGTAGGAGGGCAAATGGGCAGGTGCACCAGCACCCCTAGGGCTCCATCTGTGCACGTGCCTGCTGGTATCTCATCTCTCAGTGGTGAAGCACTGTCTCCTTCAGGAAGGTAACTCATAATCACTTTCTCTGCATTGTTCCATCCAGTGGACCCTGGTGAAGGACACATAGGCATTACCATTAGTATTAGCATTAGGCGCTAATCTTCCCAATTCACCCCATCTCAGCTCCTTTCCACCAGGTCCTAACCTCACTCAGCAGAGTTAAATGGGCCCATGGTGATGATGCCTGAGGTCGTCAGGAATGAGTGCTCATCACAGTGCCGCGCAAATTAGACAATTGACAGCTCTGTGTGTGTTTGTGTGATGGAAAGTTCAGTGTGTGTGTGTGTGTGTGTAAATATATGTCTGTCACGCTTAGGGCTGGCACAATTACTGTATAACCGTGTAACCGACAGTTATGGATGAAGACCGTCATGAAAATAAAATTACTGTCATCATCGTTTAAAAATAATACAACGGGACGGGACGGTCGGGCATTCGTGTGGTTGAGTCAATTTCAGCTGTAACATAGACTACAACGTGAGGAAATGTTGTTGCTCCATGCTGAAACAAGCAAGGGTTGTAGCAAACTAGTCTTTGGTTGCCTAGGCAATGCCCCCCTTCCTGCAGCAGCACATGCAGTCAGGAGCGGAGGAGAGGAGAAAATGTGCGTGTACATTTTTATTAATTGTTTTACTTTTTCTCTCTCTCTCTCTACTTTTTTCTGTAGAGTGCTGTCTCCTGCATTTTTTTATATGCCAGCCTCCAACATCTTCTCCCCATGATGTCTTAGAATAGAGATGTTTAATCATCTCCTCACAGCAATCCTTTTCAAAGCTGTGTAAGATCAGACAGACCTGTCTTGTTGTGGACAATCACAGGTAGGCCCTGTCTTCGGTGATTGCATTGATTGACCAGCACCTTTCTCAGTGTGTGACTGTGTGAGCTACAGTAGCTGTGATTTGGCCATTGATACTGTCTGTGTTTTTCATGCCATATGGGACTGGCGGGACTGGAATTTATCAGAGCTCTCCCCTCCCATTGATTATAGAATACAATTCATATTATTCCAGGGAGGTCAGTGATGCTGAATCAATGAGGCGTAGCTGATGAAGAGAACACACTCACACACACTGATATATGGTGACATTTGTCACAGATGATTTAACACACACTCAGCGTATTCCTGTACACACAGGTTTCAGATACAGTCACAGCAAGGAGCGTAATCAATGCAGTGTAATCAATGGACACATTAATAGGCATCTTGTGTTTGTTGTGTGTGTGTTTCTGTGGGCATCCTTATGCATGTGTGTGTGTATTGAATTCAGTGTATACTTTGTTAAGTGACATAACGACACAGCAACTGTCTGGCCACCCTTTCTTTGACAGTATGCAAATGTTAAGTTATGAATAATTCATGATCCGGTTATTCTGTCCTCTTGGTTGGGGTTCAGGTGATTCTGTACCTTTACTAGTGATACAAGTCTTTGTAGTTTGTCTGAACAGCGACCATTTTGACTTTTATGAGTTTGGAACCCAGGTGACCTGACGCCAGGTGACTCATTGTTTCTTCAGGATGACTGTGTTAGAGCCCTCTGCCCTGTTGCCTGGAGAATAACAGGGATAGCTAATGACCTGTCCTTCCCTTCAACCCATATCAATGGAACTCAATGGCACTTAGACCAGGGGTAGTCAACTCTACTCTGGCCCTGGCTGTAGACTTTTGTTCCAGCCAATGTGGCTGGCCAGCCCTACTCCTGCATAGCTACGTAGAGGGTGTGCAGGCTTTTGTTCCAGCACTGATTCAACTGATATGCTGCTGATTAGTAGAATCGTAGTGTTGGGCTACATTCAAATAAAGATGTTTTATTGAGGCCCTGGGGTTTCGGATGTAAAAGTTGTGCTTCAGAGTGTACTCAGTGGTAATTATCTGAATGCAGGCCCTCTGCTGCCTGGTTAACATCAGCCGTCCTCTCCTCTCCCCTCTCCTCCTCTGCTCTCTCTCGCCACTGCTCTTATCTCCTCTCCTCCTCTGCTCTCTCTCTTCACTGCTCTACTTTCCTCTTCCCTCCACTGCCATATTCTAGTCTCACATAATTGGTTGTCTAACATATTTACCACGTGTGTGTGTGTGTGTGTGTGTGTGTGTGTGTGTGTGTGTGTGTGTGTGTGTGGTGTCCAACTGTCGCAGTGTGGTTTAATTGGATGCTCTGTGACACGACTGAACCCTACCTCCATCCCCTCACCTCGTGTTCCTCCTCTCTCTCACCTCCCTCCTCCCCTCAGCTCTGCCTCCTCCGCCTCCACCTCACCTGTCTGGTAATAAGGCAATCGGTTATCTCTCGCTCTCTGGTTGATGACGGTGAGATGCCGCTCTACCCACCATCTCTGATGAGCTGTAATGTAACCTGCATGCTAATGTTAGCCTAGATAATAATATGAATACATTCTTAGAAGAAACAGTGCTATCTAGAACATAAAAGGGTTATTCGGCTGTCCCCACAAGAGAACCCTTTCAAGAACCCTTTTGGTTCCAGGTAGAACTCTTTTGGCTTCCATATAGAACCCTTTCCACAGAGGGTTCTACATGGAACTCAAAAGGATCCTACCTGGAACCAAAAAGGATTCTACCTGGAACCAAAACAGCCTTTTTTCTAAGAGTGTACAGTGGGATACAATGAGGGTGGTAGTAGGCTGGCCAGAGAAATAAAAGCATTCAGTGGAGGCCAGACTCGGTGAAGGTAGTAATTATAAAATGGCAACTTGTATTGCGTCTTTGATAAGTTAAATTTGACTTTCAAATATCTTTGCCACTTTGATCCAGACATTATATTTAGGAAGATGACCTAATTAATGTGCCAGTGAGGGGTTGTCTGGTAACATGGGGTCATTAGCTCTGAGTGTATCTACATTTGGGAAGGACAAAAATATCAGTCTCAAGCCCATGATATTTCATTTGACCGCAGGCCCAAGATTGAGAGCAGTGGTATTTGGATGTGTGTGTGTGCGTATGCGTGTGTGTTTGTGTGTTCATGTGTGTGTGTGTGTGTGTGTGTGTGTGTGTGTGAGTGTGCATGCATGCATGTGCCGCATGTGCTTCTGTGCATGTTTATGTTTGCATACACAGAGCAGGATGGAGGGCTTCTTTTCAGAGGGCAGTGACCTAAATCTCGGTTGTCAGTGAGAGGGAGGCAGCTTTGACAGGTTGACACAGAGATGGTGATGGCATCCATTAATAACTAGAGCCTGTCTAGGGTTGGACTGGGCCTCCCACTAAGTCTGGAGCCCCAGCAACAACAGAGAACAGGCCTAACCAAGACCGAGACCAAGAAATCATACATCCCTCATGACTAAGGCCAGGAGTTACCTGACCAGGAAAACTCTGGGCCTAGTTATAGCCTGTAGGTTATACATGTATAGTTTTTGCGCTTTACATTTAATTTTCACAATGATATTACAATTGGATTGCAATAGTCTTGTTTGTGTTGAGCTGCCTGTGGTTAGCGTTCCATAGCCTGAGGGCACATGAAGCTCTCTGGAACAGTTCAAAACCCAAACCAAACCACATGAGATCTGTCTAAGATGCTCTGTCAAAACAGTTCACAGACCTAGCTCAGTTAAATGGCTTCCTCTTAGCTTTCATAAGCAAGCATATGGCCCCAAACACAACTATTTACTGCAAATGACAACCCGCTCATACGGTCTAGCTACAGTATATTATCTACACTCGAGTTAACCACTTACTGTGTAATGTGACATGAAAACACATGCATATCGGAGGAGGTTGTAAAGGTCTTGAAGGTAAAACTGTTGTGGATGATGAGGGGGCTTGACCCAGAGAACCTCCAGTTATAAGTAGAACATTACCTCCAAAGCTATCATCTAGCCAGTTAGTCTAGAACCAGTGAAATAGGTCAGAGCACGCTTATATTATCCTAGATCAGAAGAAACAAAGAAACCTGACAGAACTACTGTCACGCTCTGGCTCTGGGACTCTGTATAGTGAGCCAGGGTGTGTTCATTATTTGGGTGTATTTCTATGTTTGTAGTTCTGTTGGGTGCATTTCTATGTTTGGTCAGTGACTCCCAATCGGAGGTAACGAGTGTCAGCTGTCGGCTCGTTATCTCTGATTGGGAGCCATATTTAATCTGTATGTTTTCCTGTGGGTGTTGTGGGTTTTTGTTCATTTCGGTTTGTGTTAAACCGTAGACGTCACGTTATTCGTTTGTTGTTCTGATCGGTTGATCATCATCATTATTATTATTAAACATGTTCACCTTCAACGCTGCGCCTTGGTCCTCTATGTATGACGATCGGGACAGAAAAACCCACCAAGATGGGACCAAGCAGCGTGTCCAGGAGCCGTCGCCAGGGAGATCCCTCACAGATCTCCTTCGCCTCCTGGACTGGGTCAAGCTGAGTGAGGAGGAGAAGGGCTTGACGCTATGGCAGAAGGGCGAGAGGCTGGCGAGGTCTATGGAGACCTGGTCCACGGGTAGGAGAGACGCCCCAAAAATTTTTATGGGGGGGCTCGAGACGTCGGACCAGCAGGAGGCCGCGATAGAGCGGCCCAGTGGGTTGCTGGAGAAGGCCGCCGGGTTACGGGGGCCACTGGTCAAAGAGGGGATGGAGGAAGTGGAGGCACGGCGAGAGGTACTGGCGTGTGTTGCCAGTCCGGTCCGGCCCATTCCAGATCCCGGTGTGGGGCCAGTGGTGTGTGTCCCCAGTACAGTCCGGCCCATCCAAGCTTCCCGCACCAAGCCAGTGGTGTGTGTCGTCAGTCCAGTCCGGCCCGTTCCTGCTCCCCGCATCAAGTCTGTGGTGCGTCTCGTCAGCCCGGCTCTGCCCGTTCCTGCTCTCCGCACCAGGTCTGTGGTGCGCGTCGCCAGCCCAGTCCGGCCCATTCCTGCTCCCCGCATCAAGTCTGTGGTGCGTCTCGTCAGCCCGGCTCTGCCCGTTCCTGCTCTCCGCACCAGGTCTGTGGTGCGCGTCGCCAGCCCAGTCCGGCCCATTCCTGCTCCCCGCATCAAGTCTGTGGTGCGTCTCGTCAGCCCGGCTCTGCCCGTTCCTGCTCTCCGCACCAGGTCTGTGGTGCGCGTCGCCAGCCCGGCTCGTTCCGCTCCTGCTCCCCACACCAAGCCAGTGGGGTGCGGCGTCAGTCCGGCACGGCCCGTGCCTGTTCTCCGCACCAAGTCTGTGGTGCGTTTCGTCAGCCCTGTCCGGCCCGTTCCTGCTCTCCGCACCAAGTCTGTGGTGCGCGTCGCCAGCCCAGTTCGGCCCATCCAAGCTCCCCGCACCAGGTCAGTGGTGCGCGTCGTCGGTCCGGCTCCGGCCAGCGGGGCTGGACAGGACCAGGGGTACTTTGGGGGGTTGGAGAGGAGGTGGGGATCAAGGACGGAGCCAGAGCCACCGCCGAGGAGGTGTGCCCACCCAGCCCTCCCTTGTTTAGCCCGTATTGAGGCGCGGTCGCAGTCCGCGCCTTTAGGGGGGGGTACTGTCACGCTCTGGCTCCGGGACTCTGTATAGTGAGCCAGGGTGTGTTCATTATTTGGGTGTATTTCTATGTTTGTAGTTCTGTTGGGTGCATTTCTATGTTTGGTCAGTGACTCCCAATCGGAGGTAACGAGTGTCAGCTGTCGGCTCGTTATCTCTGATTGGGAGCCATATTTAATCTGTATGTTTTCCTGTGGGTGTTGTGGGTTTTTGTTCATTTCGGTTTGTGTTAAACCGTAGACGTCACGTTATTCGTTTGTTGTTCTGATCGGTTGATCATCATCATTATTATTATTAAACATGTTCACCTTCAACGCTGCGCCTTGGTCCTCTATGTATGACGATCGTGACAACTACTCTCTAGTGTCGTGTCTATAACACTCTGTGTCCACCCAATATATTCTATCTGCCCTCTCTCTGAACCACTACTCAAGGGGAAAAGAGAAATAACAAAAAACAGAGAGATGAAGGATGAGACAGTATGAAACAACCCCACTGAAGTGTTACTGAGGAAGAGGGAGGAGTGTGTCTCAAAGAGCTGACAAGATCATTAATCTCTCCCTTCTTTCACAACCTGCGGCCATCAGATCCACATCTCCTCACATAGCTGACAGAATCACACAGGTGGATCCTCACTGACCAGCTGTATCAGTACTCTGTATGACGGGGAATATATACAAGGGGATGGAATGTTATTCTTTACAACATGCCAGTTTCTCTGAAATCTCAGTTATTGTAAGATAGCAACACGCCTCAATTACTTTGGAAAGGTAGCAGTTTCTCTGAAATGGCATAGTTATTATTATGGAGTTTTAGTTTTCACAACATATCAGTTTTTCTGAAATGGAACAGTTATTGTAAGATAACAACATCCCTTTCATCGTTAGCTAGACACAGGCAGAAACCTGACAAAACAGTTGTATTGTTCAGTGTTATTTTCACAGCCTTTCTGATCTGTTGTAAGCTGCTGTTATGTTTGCTAGCTGCGTGTTAACTTTGAATACGTATAGACAGAGTGCGTGGTCACTACTGCACTCTGATACCACTGCACACCAAACGTAGACGAAGTCGACGACAGTCACAGCTCCCGAAATAGGAGAGCAGTGATGTTGTTCAAATGACATCCCAGAAAACATCAGAGAAACAGTGAAAGTACAGTTTTATTTGTAGCTTGGCCTATTTCGAGTACGTCAAACAACACATCATCACAAACAGTCAAATAATGTGGGTCCATACTTGCGACCACTTACATTTAAACAGGTTGTCAGGTACAAAATGCATATCAGCCAATTAGAATTTTGATTTACTTGCAGATGACAGAACAATCACTTTCTTCTTAAAAACACCTGGATGTGTGTGAAACAGATAAATAAAAACGTGAGATATGAAAATGTTGTCTAACGTTAGTAGTAGCTAGTAGCCTAGTCAAGGATGCATCAATGGAATATTGTCACACAACGTTTTGTTACAGATTAATGGAACAAAAATAAACCTTGAATTTGTAGGTTGAAAAATATCATTTTACTGGCCAGGATTAACCTATTTTAAGAAATGCCATTGGTGGGTGGATATCAAGTCTAAGATCTTTGATAGGTTGATGAAGAATTTGTGCCAGGATATAATCAGTGCCACCTATTGAGGTTAGCATAGGGCTAATGTGTGCCATGTTATCTGATGGGCCAGCTGCAACTTACCGTTCTGTCACATGCTAGTAAATCAAATATTTTAATTGGCTGATAATTGGCTGCCGGAGAACCTGTTTACATTTACATGGTTGCTTATGTTCGGAAGTTGCACCCTGTGTGTTTGCACTTGTGTGATGAGCATTGCTATTGTGATTTTCCTACAGTGAAAAAAGTCATTTTCACAAATCCATCTTTCTTGGAGGAATAGCCTTGTTAAGGCTAGATTGCGGTTGCCATTTAAAGAGCATCCAAGGTGGTTGTGGGGAGCGTGACCTGTTATTTGTGTTGTTGTAGATGAGTGGCCCCCATTAACTCCCAGATGATGGTGGGGTAGCGTGCTGTATCTGTCTGGCTGAAAACCAGTCAGAAGGAAGGATTCCTGATGGAGGAGGGTCAGAGGTCGATAAGAGTGACTGACAGAAAGCTGAAGCAGAGATGGGGTAGGAGGGAGATTCAAGGGTTAGATCTGACATCTGCTTATAGTTTGAGTAACATAAATTGTTACTCTAACAGCCTCCTGTGGGATAAATGTGTTATGTTCATATTGATCTGTTACCCCGGATATTAAGTGTACCTGGGATTTTATAGCAAAGTCATTCGTAATACATTGGTTCTTGTGGGGCCTTAGTGGCATTTCTGCCCAGTTCCTATTCACTGTCTTGGGACCAGTCCAGTTTGACAGGGATGATTGAAGACTGTAGAGGAAAACAGTAACAGAGACTGTAAAGTCATCTGGATGTATTCCTGTGTCTTCCTCTGACTGGTTTTCCTCATCAAGCAATGTGAATAGAGGAGGCTGGTGGGAGGAGCTATAGGAGGACAGGCTCATTGTAATGGCTGTAATGGAAAAAATGGCACGGAGTCAAACGTGGTTTCATTATGTTTGATACCATTCCATTCCAGCCATTATAATGAGCCCATCCTCCTATCGCTCCTGCCACCAGCCTCCTCTAAATGTGAAACGTCCTCTATTTCAGTCTTTAGCACATTCTCTCTTCCTTTCTTGTGTATTCCCTCCTTCAGGTTCTCTACAATCCTTTGGGGGATGTCTAAACCAAGTCTGGCATTCTGTTGTTTGCCAATGCATACTTTTACATTTTAGTCATTGAGCAGACACTTATCCAGAGCTAAGGGATAGATTTTTCACCTAGTCGGCTCAGGGATTTGAACCAGCGACCTTTCGGTTAATAGCCCAATGCTCTTAACTGCTAAGCTACCTTCCGCCCCACACACACATACACACACGCGCACATGCACAGGCACACACACACACACACACACACACGCACACACACACACACCACATACACACATACACACACACGAACACACACACACACACACACAAAACCAATATCCGCTTAGTTGAAGTCTAACTGATTGTTAGGCCCGGGGGTGAGCAGCCCTGCTAGTCATAGAGGGGTGTTTGCTTATCTGCTGCAATATTGGCCATTTGTCATAATCACGGCACAGCATAGGCTTCTATTGATGGTGAATACAGAGTCATTTTTATAGATGAAACAGAGACAGCTTGCCTGTATAACTGACTGTGTGCTATTTCAGGTTTGTGTTCCTCTGCCCAGGGAAGATGCAGTACAAAGGAAGCAGCAGCATTGTTGCATTGTAATGATTTAGAACTATGAGCACACAATAAGAAGACGACTCTGACAAACACAGCATCCAATACACTTGTTGTTTGTCTCTAGTGTGAAGGGCCTATACAGTTCAACGGAAGTGCAGCTGTATTCCACATCTATACTGAGGCCATGGCCATAGAATAAATCATTTTTTATGTAGTTTTGCTGTACTGAAACAAAGCGGTATGCTATAGCTAGAGCAATGACTGCACAACTGTAGGACTCAATATTTAGCTTCTCCTAGGCAGAGTAGTAACTACTGTAAGTAGATGATGTTACCTGAAACCATGGCCATTTCTTTGATCATTGCCATTAGTAGTGTATGCTCTGTACTAGGCTGTACTTTAGCTGGGATGTGTAAAGCCAGTGAGATTTGGGGCTGTGAGGCGAAGTGATAACCAGAGACTCTCAGTGGAGCACAGTCGTCACCTTCTCCTGCACCCCCTGTTGCCTCCTACATCTACTGTCACCCCCTGCCCATCCCCCCACCCCTGCTCTCTTAAAATGCAATTTCCTGCTGGCGAAGGCCCTTCTGGGGGGGTCTCCGGGTGCCTGGGACACACGGATCTAACACTTCTCATCCTTCTTGCACCCCTGAGCAACCCGATAGGAAGACAATTAGGGAGAGGCGTGTAAATGTCACAGGAAGCAGGGACCTCATCACTGAACACCGCAGTGGGTTCTGGGAGAAAACAAACGCCCCCCCTAGGGCATGGTCGACTGCAGAGAGGGACCTGCAGAGTGCACTGCTATTAACAGTCTGAGGGGCATTCTGTTTGTGTTTGCTAATCTAGTTTGGGAAGGAGAAAGTAGCCGTAACAAAAAAAATGCTTCAGAGTTTTTTAATGGAGTGCAAGGCGACATACGCATCAAGATGCCTTAGGAATGCCTAGAGGTATTCATTAGTAGGACTATAGTACTATATAGTAGCAAAACATTTTGTGTAAGTTTGGTAACTTTTTAATAAAACCTTTCATAGGGTTAATCAATTAAAATCTTGCATAGAAAGTTATTGCTCTCCCATTAAAATGTTCCAGTGGAATTCTCAGAGTGCGTCAGATTAGGAGGAGATCTCACCACCTCTACGGAGTTATTTTCAGAACAGGGTGATAATTGAGCTGTTGCTTTTTACAGCCAAACAGTAGTCTTCTCTCTCGTGTAGCGTCAATGTTTATTATTGGAAATATGAGAGGGAGTTTTCCAGGCAATGACTGGGAAGGGTTTTAGATTAATCTAGCCTGTCAATTTTGCTACTGCACCGTTACCTGTGAGTGAGTTAGGGATGATACTTATGAGGAAATGTCAGTGATGAGTTCTCCTATAAATTAACAACATATTAGTTATAAAGAGAGTGAGGGAATTTGCCATTGTTAATCTCATAAGAAAAAGCTCTGCCTACCCTTCAGCGAAACCAACTAGAGATTTGCCATGATGGGGACTTTGGTCGACATGTTGGCTCAAGTCCTTGGAAAATCCCAAGGCAATGTTTTGAGCTTGATATCAAATCAAATCAAATTTTATTGGCCACATGCGCCGAATACAACAGGTGCAGACATTACAGTGAAATGCTTACTTACAGCCCTTAACCAAGAGTGCATTTTTTTTTTTTAAATAAAACAACAACAAAAAAAGTGTTGAGAAAAAAAGAGCAGAAGTAAAATAAAATAACAGTAGGGAGGCTATATATACAGGGGGGTACCGGTGCAGAGTCAATGTGCGGGGGCACCGGCTAGTTGAGGTAGTTGAAGTAATATGTACATGTGGGCAGAGTTAAAGTGACTATGCATAAATAATTAACAGAGTAGCAGCAGCGTAAAAGGATGGGGTGGGGGGGCAGTGCAAATAGTCCGGGTAGCCATGATTAGCTGTTCAGGAGTCTTATGGCTTGGGAGTAGAAGCTGTTGAGAAGTCTTTTGGACCTAGACTTGGCACTCCGGTACCGCTTGCCATGCGGTAGCAGAGAGAACAGTCTATGACTAGGGTGGCTGGAGTCTTTGACAATTTTGAGGGCTTTCCTCTGACACCGCCTGGTATAGAGGTCCTGGATGGCAGGAAGCTTGGCCCCAGTGATGTACTGGGCCGTACGCACTACCCTCTGTAGTGCCTTGCGGTCGGAGGCCAAGCAGTTGCCATACCAGGCGGTGATGCAACCAGTCAGGATGCTCTCGATGGTGCAGCTGTAGAATTTTTTGAGGATCTGAGGACCCATGCCAAATCTTTTCAGTCTCCTGAGGGGGAATAGGCTTTGTCGTGCCCTCTTCACGACTGTCTTGGTGTGTTTGGACCATGATAGTTCGTTGGTGATGTGGACACCAAGGAACTTGAAGCTCTCAACCTGTTCCACTACAGCCCCGTCGATGAGAATGGGGGCGTGCTCAGTCCTCTTTTTTTTCCTGTAGTCCACAATCATCTCCTTTGTCTTGGTCACGTTGAGGGAGAGGTTGTTGTCCTGGCACCACATGGCCAGGTCTCTGACCTCCTCCCTATAGGCTGTCTCATCGTTGTCGGTGATCAGGCCTACCACTGTTGTGTCGTCGGCAAACTTAATTATGGTGTTGGAGTCGTGCCTGGCCATGCAGTCATGGGTGAACAGGGAGTACAGGAGGGGACTGAGCACGCACCCCTGAGGGGCCCCCGTGTTGAGGATCAGTGTGGCAGATGTGTTGTTACCTACCCTTACCACTTGGGGGCGGCCCGTCAGGAAGTCCAGGATCCAGTTGCAGAGGGAGGTGTTTAGTCCCAGGATCCTTAGCTTAGTGATGAGCTTTGAGGGCACTATGGTGTTGAATGCTGAGCTGTAGTCAATGAATAGCATTCTCACGTAGGTGTTCCTCTTGTCCAGGTGGGAAAGGGCAGTGTGGAGTGCAATAGAGATTGCATCATCTGTGGGTCTGTTGGGGCGGTATGCAAATTGGAGTGGGTCTAGGGTTTCTGGGATAATGCTGTTGATGTGAGCCATGACCAGCCTTTCAAAGCACTTCATGGCTACAGACGTCAGTGCTACGGGTTGGTAGTCATTTAGGCAGGTTATCTTAGAGTCCTTGGGCACGGGGACTATGGTGGTCTGCTTGAAACATGTTGGTATTACAGACTCAGTCAGGGACATGTTGAAAATGTCAGTGAAGACACTTGCCAGTTGGTCAGCACATGCTCGGAGTACACGTCCTGGTAATCCGTCTGGCCCTGCGGCCATGTGAATGTTGACCTGCTTAAAAGTCTTACTCACATCGGCTACGGAGAGCGTGATCACATAGTCATCCGGAACAGCTGGTGCTCTCATGCATGCTTCAGTGTTGCTTGCCTCGAAGCGAGCATAGAAGTGGTTTAGCTCGTCTGGTAGGCTTGTGTCACTGGGCAGCTCGCGGCTGTGCTTCCCTTTGTAGTCTGTAATAGTTTTCAAGCCCTGCCACATCCGACGAGCGTCAGAGCCAGTGTAGTACGATTCAATCTTAGCCCTGTATTGACTCTTTGCCTGTTTGATGGTTCGTCGGAGGGCATAGCGGGATTTCTTATAAGCGTCCGGGTTAGAGTCCCGTTCCTTGAAAGCTGCAGCTCTACCCTTTCGCTCAGTGCGGATGTTTCCTATAATCCATGGCTTCTGGTTGGGGTATGTACGTACGGTCACTGTGGGGACGACATCATCGATGCACTTATTGATGAAGCCAGTGACTGATGTGGTGTACTCCTCAATGCTGTCTGAAGAATCCCGGAACATGTTCCAGTCTGTGCTAGCAAAACAGTCCTGTAGCTGACCGTATATTGATTATTTTGAGATGATTTATTTAGTGGTTTATATATCAGTGTTGTTTCCACCCTGCATGATACAGTGG
>NW_028161743.1:0-2500 GCF_964263955.1 Coregonus lavaretus
AGAAGGAGAAGGAGAAGGAGAGGGAGAGGGAGAGGGAGAGGGAGAGGGAGAGGGAGAGGGAGAGGGGGGGAAAGAGAGGAATGAGAGAGAGGGAGAGAGAGGGGGTAGGGGGAGGGAGAGAGAGGGGGGTAGAGGGAGGGAGAGAGAGAGAGCAGGTAGAGGGAGGGAGAGAGAGGGGGGTAGAGGGAGGGAGAGAGAGGGGTAGAGGGAGGGAGAGAGAGGGGGAGAGGGGGAGAGGGAAAGGAGTTTACCTCTGGAAGGTTAATGAGAAGAGGGATCTATGTTCCAGCCCACATCCTCTCTCTGTCACCACCTTCACATAAATAATGTGTCATACATTTAATGAAAAAATCTAAATTTAGGAGACCTCAAAGGTAGGTAGCTGACATTAAATAAATAAATTGGAGAGCTGACCTGCCATGTAGCCAACAAGCTGAAGATGAAACTGACAGTCACATTCTGACTGAACCAGGGTTCCTGTTTAACTCTGTAGGTTAGATTGTAGGTAAGATATCTGTACAATGAGGGAAAAAAGTATTTGATCCCCTGCTGATTTTGTACGTTTGCCCACTGACAAAGAAATGATCAGTCTATAATTTTAATGGTAGGTTTATTTGAACAGTGAGAGACAGAATAACAACAAAAAAATCCAGAAAAACGCATGTCTAAAATGTTATAAATTGATTTGCATTTTAATGAGGGAAATAAGTATTTGACCACCTCTCAATCAGAAAGATTTCTGGCTCCCAGGTGTCTTTTATACAGGTAACGAGCTGAGATTAGGAGCACACTCTTAAAGGGAGTTCTCCTAATCTCAGTTTGTTACCTGTATAAAAGACACCTGTCCACAGAAGCAATCAATCAGATTCTAAACTCTCCACCATGGCCAAGACCAAGACCACCAGCTCTCCAATGATGTCAGGGAAAAGATTGTAAACCTACTTAAGGCTGGAATGGGCTACAAGACCATGGGCTACAACACCTCGTGGAGTTGCAATGATCATGAGAACGGTGAGGAATCAGCCCAGAACTACACGGGAGGATCTTGTCAATGATCTCAATGCAGCTGGGACCATAGTCACCAAGAAAAAAATTGGTAACACACTACGCCGTGAAGGACTGAAATCCTGCAGCGCCCACAAGGTCCCCCTGCTCAAGAAAGCACATATACAGGCCCGTCTGAAGTTTGCCAATGACCATCTGAATGATTCAGAGGAGAACTGGGTGAAAGTGTTGTGGTCAGATGAGACCAAAATCGAGCTCTTTGGCATCAACTCAACGTGTTTGGAGGAGGAGGAATGCTGCCTATGACCCCAAGAACACCATCCCCATGTCAAACATGGAGGTGGAATTTTTTTAAAACATTTTAGTCATTTAGCAGACGCTCTTATCCAGAGCGACTTACAGTTAGTGAGTGCATACATTCTTTTTTCATACTGGCCCCCCGTGGGAATCGAACCCACAACCCTGGCTTTGCAAACGCCATGCTCTACCAACTGAGCTACATCCCTGCCGGCCATTCCCTCCCCTACCCTGGACGACGATGGGCCAATTGTGCGCCGCCCCATGGGTCTCCCGGTCGCGGCCGGCTACGACAGAGCCTGGATTTGAACCAGGATCTCTAGGGGCACAGCTAGCACTGCGATGCAGTGCCTTAGACCACTGCGCCACATTATGCCTTTGGGGGTGTTTTTCTGCTAAGGGGACAGGACAACTTCACTGCATCAAAGGGACGATGGACGGGGCCATGTACCGTCAAATCTTGGGTGAGAACCTCCTTCCCTCAGCCAGGGCATTGAAAATGGTCGTGGATGGATATTCCAGCATGACAATGACCCAAAACACACGGCCAAGGCAACAAAGGAGTGGCTCAAGAAGAAGCACATTAAGGTCCTGGAGTGGCCTAGCCAGTCTCCAGACCTTAATCCCATTGAAAATATGTGGAGGGAGCTGAAGGTTCGAGTTGCCAAACGTCAGGCTCGAAACCTTAATGACTTGGAGAAGATCTGCAAAGAGGAGTGGGACAAATTCCCTCCTGAGATGTGTGCAAACCTGGTGGCCAACTACAAGAAACGTCTGACCTCTGTGATTGCCAACAAGGGTTTTGCCACCTAGTACTAAGTCATGTTTTGCAGAGGGGTCAATACTTATTTCCCTCATTAAAATGCAAATCAATTTATAACATTTTTGACATGCGTTTTTCTGGATTTCTTTGTTGGTATTCTGTCTCTCACTGTTCAAATAAACCTACCATTAAAATGATAGACTGAACGTTTTTTTTTTTTTATAATTCAATTCAGTACACATTCAACACACAATTAATTTTCTCCTTTCCCCCTTCTGATAACCAGGTGGCGAATCGCATCTCTGCATCTCTGGCAGACATATCAGTGTGGATGTCGGATCACCACCTCAAGTTGAACCTCGGCAAGACGGAGCTGCTCTTCCTCCCGGGGAAGGACTGCCCGCTCCATGATCTCGCCATCACGGTTGACAACTC
>NW_028161743.1:7500-14233 GCF_964263955.1 Coregonus lavaretus
AGAAACTACATCATGACCTTAAGCTAGATTTATCAGCCTGAATTTCAAATTTCCTCACAGAGAGAGAAGAAAACTCTCTCCACCAATAACAGCAAGGCTTATTACTATTAAACAGAGAACATGAGAGGAAGCTGTCAGCTAGAAGTAACACACTGTTACTTCTCTTTTGGTATGTCCAAGGCCAGTTTCCTCTGTTTTAACTCTGTCATATAACTCTGTCATGTTATAAAAAAATCCTTTGATATTCTTGTGAATACGTTCACACCCCTAAACTGATTGTTTGAGACAATGTAAAACAGGCAGGAGACACTCGGTTGCAATGGGAACTTTGTCACGTCTCTTTCTGTGGGACTGTATTTTCTCGAGAAGGGAGAGACTACTTTCTCTGGTACAGAACATATCTATATCAAAACGCATTGCAATACCAATTAATTTGCATTTATTAAAGCCAGCTGAGACACTTGCACTGTTTAAATCATTAGTCAACACATCATTGTTCAATAAACCTTTTAGTTTCAAATCTCTAAGATATTATTATTATATATTATAAAGATAGGCAATTTTCATTCCTGCACATTATGCAACCCTGAAGCACCCATAGTTAGGTGCTAATGGTGGCCTGTTGTATGAGGCCTAACCAGATGGTATAACACCTCAGAAACATGAATAATATGAGCTATACACACAGCTAGCATGTGGTACAGACTGAATTCCTCCAGATTCCAGAGAGTGACTGTAAAATAAAACTGAACATACTGTATCTTTCAACCCAGAATCTCTGGCCTGATCCCCATGATCCAACACAGCACACTACCAACACACTACTGTTCCCATACAGTATAGTTTCAGTGGCCATAAACTATAAAAAGCAGATGTTGTGAAAGATTACTGTTTTCAGAAACATCAAAGGAAACTGTACTTCAGCATGTGTGTCATTGGGACTAAGAATGTGGATCACAGAAAATGATCGTAATCATGTTGTAGGGTAACCAGAACATTCTCTCTGTCAGACACGCATGAACCTCTCACACTCAACCCACCACAGTCCCTGGCTTAACAGGCTGCATAGACACAGACAGTGGCCCAACCACTGGCAAGTTCTGCATGAACTCAAACTACCTGTATAGAAGTCTTGGTATGCTACAAGCTGGTGTGGGTCTTGCCCACCTGCCTATTGCTGGAATCAGTGAGATTCATTCTGTAAGTGTGGGAATTAGTATTTGTAAAACTAAGAAATTGTTCTATGGCATCTATGGTATCTTTCAGCATGACCTGACCAGAACCTGATCAGGAAAAAACTCCTGGCTCAATCTATGGCAAATGGAAAACATACTGCTGCTTCGAAGTTCAAACTATCCATTGAAAACACCCAACGTTATTCAGATTTAACACAATGTGACAACATTACCTGTATTCCCTGGTGTTGTTGCTATCAACCTGTGTGGTACACGAGGAGAGACCTTCAGCCCTGCACGGACCTGGTAGAATCTGAAGGGAGAAAGCAATACAATACCTTCAGTTACTACACAAATGTAGGATCTTAATTTGAGCCAGTTTGCTACAGCAGAAAAATAAACCTGCAGCAACAGGAACTGTGAATTATTATGTGGATTATAATTAATGGACATTTTTTGTAGGGGTCGATCCATTTTTCATTAGGGCAAATCAAGTCTGACATTTTAAAATGGAAATTACAAACTTCAGAAGCCTTTTCAAACCTAAGATACACTACAAGTTTGCATTTCCTGCTGTGCAGGAAAATTCCTGCAACAACAGGATGATCAAATTAAGATACGGCATCTGTAAATAGCTACTACACACATACTGGTACTACACATCACTACACATCACTACACATCACTACACATCACTACACACATACTACTGCATATGAAATCAATGTTCAGAATGGAATGGAAAGAACTGCTGCTTTCCATGACATCAGACCCGGGGCTACCACTGCCATGTTAAACACAGCTGGTAAGGCATTGTACAAATGTACCTTAATTATTAATGAGGACAGGATAAAATGGCAAATAACTAATAAATTACTCATAATAATGCACATCCATTCAGTGGAGTCTGCTGCTGTCTGTGCTTGAAGGGCAACGGTAGTAGAGCTCTGAACAAATGCTGATAAAACTGATATTACATCCCTAATACTATCATTTGAAATTGCCTCTTGCATACTATTATCATCCTGCAAATGCTGACATTCAGCATTCCCCCATCAAAAACATATGGTATGAAAAGTGCAGTGAAACACACATCTTTCAAAGATCACTTTGAATATTGGAGTGTGAATGGATGTGGTTCTGTATAAAAACACATTGCGTCCCCTGAGACCCATCGGAAGGCGATGGAAGAGACCAGAGCCTAGCTGTGAACACAGACATGGCATCATCAGGGTTTTGGCGAGCGACCTCTGGGAGATGGAGGCGTGAGAGTGAATAGCAGGGAAAAGGTTTTGGAGGTTGATAAATAAATAAGGGTTTAGTCTTCGTTCGGAAAAAGCAGTTCACTGCACGACTGTGTGAAACCCAATGTAGGACCTGTTATGGTTAGAGTCAGAGTGTATTGTGGTTAAAAGATAACAGAGAGAGAAGCAAAATATATGTATTTTATACAGTATACCTGTAGTTTGTCTTGATATCATGCACTGCCTCATTATGACATATGAACACATTTCCAATAAAAACAAAAGTGGAAACATTCATTAATTGTGCTAGTTAGAATGTCAGAAACAGATGGTTCCTGGTTGGCAGAGTGCATTCTGGGTATCACACACTGGAAATGTATTGGGAACCAGTTCTTCAAATGGACTTCAAACGGACATGCTCCTAGAAACTTCAGCTAGGATAATCAATCAAAAGCGATTATAACATCAAGAGCAACGTTAGACATTACTTTTTCACCATCCGTTAAGCTCAACTAAAAGGCCTGTGTTGCTCTTATCACCATCTCCTGGTTTAAAACATCAAACACAGACTTTCGTTTAATGCAATCACTCCTCAATAGGGTTTGTATAAAACGTACAAGTGAATGGCTTTTTCAGGGCTGTATATAAGATTTGCATAGATGTTTAACCTAATGGTCTTTCTTTGTACTTTTCTCCTTATCTCACAATAGCCAATGACTGTGTTATCTTTACATCAGCAGTCACTTGGACAGGAGTCTCTGACTCTCTGTCCCTCTGTTCTGTCCTCCAATCAGACCTACTCCCTCCTTGTTGCTGTTTGGAGCAGAAACAAGGCAGACATGGCCATCCATAAAAACTCAGCTAAAGAGGATTATATTATGCAAAAGCTTTAGCCCTCCCTGTCCTGTTTGGAGCCAGGAAAATCTAATCTGGGTAAAGCTGGCCTTTCAGTCAGCCAGAGTCACATCCCAGAGGCGAGGCGAGACAGATGCCAGGTTATAATCTCTCAGCAGATACACTGTATCTGTACGGCATGAAGCTGACCCTATTCTACATCATGTCTGTGTCCCAGATAGCACCCTATTCCCTATGTAGCGCACTACCAGGGCCCATATCTGTCCTCAGACACATCCTGCTGTCCGGCATAAAGATGACCCTTTTCTAAATAATAACTGTACGTTTTATCGTTACCATTAACACAGCAGCGGCAGTGCAGTGGGTATTAATATTAACTATGAAGCAGCCAGAGATACAGGTGGAGACTTTCAGACTGTGGTTTGAACCCAAGTCTCCTACATGCCACAGGAGTGTATTAGCCCTCTGAGCTAAAGCCTAATGATTAGCTTGGGCAGTCTTCAGGTTTCAAGGCAAGGTTACTCATCACAGGAGCGGGGTTCACTGATCCACCTCCGTTACACTCACCCTCTCTGGAAGAGATCCACATTGTGAAACTTGTTCAGCTCTACAGAAAACTCCAACGTTCCCTGTACTTCAGACATGATATGTTCCAGGTCATCCCCTGCAGAGAGAAAAGATAATATATCAAATATATAACCTGCAGTTATTTACAGTATTTCAAGCCCTGAGAAAGACCCAAGGGTCATAATGTTGTCACTATAGACACATCTGGGTGCATACTGTATTGCAGTGAGGAACACACTGGAAATTGCTCCATTGCACTACCCCCATTGTTTTATGATTGCAGTGACAAAGCCAGCAGTACCTTCATGATTCATCAGTGAATTCATGGCCAACAAAGCATCCTTTCACAAAATAACAAAAAAGGCATTCACAAGGAATCAAAATCGAATCAAACCATGACATTTATCATCTAATCATTGAACACAGTCATTTGTCTTCTTCACTGTAGAGCTTCTGTGACTCAGTTGACCTTCGGAGGCCTCACAGTGAGAAGCACACTGGCATTTAGGGAGGAAACCCCAGACTGGATATAGAAGCTCGTCTACACACACACACACACGCACACACACACACACACACACACACACACACACACACACCACACACACACACACACACACACACACACACACACACACACACACACACACACACACACACACACACACACACACACACACACACACACACACACACACACACACACACACACACACACACACACACACACACACACACACACACACACACACACACACACACACACACACACACACACACACACACACACACACACACACACACCACACACACACACACACACACACACACACACACACACACACCACACACACACACCACACACACACTCCTCCACCATGGTTTCTAATTAGAAAAACAATGAGTCATTCAGGAAGCGTTTGCCTTGATCCTTCCACCTCCCAGGAAGCTATTCACAGAGTCAACAGTCAACAGACTGCACACGACCTCAGCATGGAACATTGAGATGAATGGAGAGAGAGACACCCGGGATTGTGAGTCAAAGTGTTGACTCTGACCGTCTGCTCCATTCACTCCTTAATGTGTTTTCTAATCATAATGATATCATGTTGAAGACTGTGTTCTTTAAGACATTTAGCAGATGCTCTCATCCAGAGCAATTTACAGTCAGTGCGTTCAACTTAGGTAGTTAAAACAACCACATATATTTCACAGTCACGAATAAAGAAATCTAGCCTTCTTCTCTTGAGCGCCTTTTATCATGATAGTAGTAGAAGTAGTTAGCAATAGCATGGGTAAGATTGTTATTGCGATGCATTATTACAGTAACATAGTAGCCATTGTGTTTATTGTCTCTGTTTTGATTAAGATTTAAAGCCCAGAGGCTGACATGATAAACCTCTACTAACGAGTCACAGTTATTAAAAAGTTGGTCCATTGAGCTTGTTTGATCCCCATTTAATAACTCTACCAAATCAAAGCAAATATAACAACATATGACATTCAGCAGATGCTACATTTTACATATAGATGGCCACGGGAAACGAACCCACAACCCCGATATTGCAACCTCCATGCTCTACCAACTGAGCCATACATATGGAGCAATGAAACGACAGCATAGCCACACCTGTAGGACAGTAAACTAAGCTAAAATAAAAAATAAACATTCTGCATCGCATTTGCTATGTGACATGTGATCTGCATTAAAATCTACTTCCAAAAACAATCAAAAACCATGCAAAAATCTGTTTGTCCCCGTTAAGGGTCTGTGTCTGTGAAGCTAGAACAGTGTATAAACACTAAGCATAAGTAAGCATGAGAAACACAATAACTCTACCCACATGTACATATTACCTCAATTACCTCGACTAACCTGTTCCCCCGCACATTGACTCTGTACCGGTACCCCCTGTATATAGCCTCCCTACTGTTTTACTTTAATTATTTGCTATTTATATTATTATTTATTTTTTCTTAAAACTGCATTGTTGGTTAAGGGCTCGTAAGTAAGCATTTCACTGTAAGGTCTACACCTGTTGTATTCGGCGCATGTGGCAAATAAAATGTGATTTGATTTGATTTGAACAAAGCCTCCTCCTCCTGTACTGTGTGGTCCATTATCCCACTGCTGATGAAAGCCACCTGAAGGGAGGGAAGAGGTATGTCACACAGCATTGCTGCCTTCTGCTGACATTACTTCTTGTGTTACATTGACATGTGAGGGGGCAGATACACACACACATGCATGTACAGACACACACCCCTGCCCAAACTGACTACTTTAATAAAGGTTATGATAGGGAACTGAGGTTTGTGCTGTGTCAGTCCGTGGGTCATATTAACAGTGACCTGTCCTGACACAGAGCCTTGACCCAGCAGCCTCGGACAGTTGGTGGAGAGAGAGGATGTGGAGGATATTGTGCTGCTGTGTAAAGTATGCTGCATTGTACATCAGTGTTGTATTGTACATCAGTGCTGTATTGTACATCAGTGTTGTATTGTACATCAGTGTTGTATTGTACATCAGTGCTGTATTGTACATCAGTGTTGTATTGTACATCAGTGTTGTATTGTACATCAGTGTTGTATTGTACATCAGTGCTGTATTGTACATCAGTGTTGTATTGTACATCAGTGTTGTATTGTACATCAGTGCTGTATTGTACATCAGTGCTGTATTGTACATCAGTGCTGTATTGTACATCAGTGTTGTATTGTACATCAGTGCTGTATTGTACATCAGTGTTGTATTGTACATCAGTGCTGTATTGTACATCAGTGCTGTATTGTACATCAGTGTTGTATTGTACATCAGTGTTGTATTGTACATCAGTGCTGTATTTACATCAGTGCTGTATTGTACATCAGTGTTGTATTGTACATCAGTGC
>NW_028161742.1:0-2000 GCF_964263955.1 Coregonus lavaretus
AGGCCCTGCTGGGGACTCTGTTCACCTGGGGCCTGACTGGCTGCTGGGGCTGCCCTGGTCTTCATCTTCTCCAGCCGACAGGTAAGAACTGGCACAACATTTCTGTGTGGTGCTGCAGTATGATGTTTTACTGTATTGTGACAATGGCATATGCACACAAATAGAGTTGGTTATTCCTGGTGTGTACTGCAATGTGTCCCATTGTTTCACTAAATAAATTGCAGTATATTTGAATGGTTTCAGGAGTTCTATAGTTCTATAGAAATCAGGGGTTGGAACCAAAATTATTTTCCAATCGTTTTGTTCTAAACAGAACCATTATGTTTTCTGTTCCCTTCCACTCTTCCGACCAGCAAATTAAAGTTCTGAAACGGTTCGAACCCCACAAAAAGTACAGTTTTTTTGTTTTACATTTAGCTCGATGTTAAATTACTTCACCAATCAGTACGGATGGAGCAGGTAAGCTATTTAATCTTTATAGGAAAATCGTTAAGAGCAAATTATTTTTGCCATAACGGCATGGTTTAATCATGATGAAAGACAAACACACATTGTGCACTCTGCTGCCACTATGGACAGACAAGTGTAGAGCACGAGATGTGACTGGAATTTTGCAGGTGGGGAGAGAGGGTGGAGGAGGAGGCTTGGCTTTGTTATGACATGCATTATCTGAATTAGGCCCACAGATTTATACCTACGGAAGAGTGGCTTCTATGGAAGAACTTTGAATGTCTTTGAATTTCCGAGAGTTGGCTTAACGTTGGACCAGAGCTAACGTTAGCTAGCTAGCTAACAAGCTTGTGTGTGCAGAGCTGCACTAGATTTAATTTCCGTTGTTAATAAATCCAATGTGAAACTTGATAACTATATGATCCTTAACTAGCATTGAAAAAGTGAATCCATTCATCTCTAATAAAAAATCTGAATCACGCTTGTAACGTCGTCAGTAGGCTACAGTAACCTATGTTTCGGAGGGGGAGGGGCAGTTGGCCTACACACGCACGCACTGGCAAAGATTTCCAGCTGGCAGGCAGACACTGGAATACGTTACTGAGTGACAGAATGAGGGTTTTGCATATGCGCTTTGTTGCGATTTTTGTGGGACTGGAAAAAAATGCCTGGAATGTAAAATAACGTTAATAACAGGTTCCCATGCTTTTAACCCTTTGACGCGTGCGATCACATACAGTGCATTGGGAAAGTATTCAGACCCCTTCCCTTTTTCCACATTTTGTTACGTTACAGCCTTATTCTAAAATTGATAAAAATATTTTTTCCCCTCATCAATCTACACAAAATACCCCATGATGACAAAGTGAAAACAGGTTTTTAGAAATGTTTGCACAAAAACAGAAAGACCTTATTTACATAAGCATTCAGACCCTTTGCAATGAGACCTGAAATTGAGCTCAAGTGCATCCTGTTTCCATTGATCATCCTTGAGATGTTTCTACAACTTGATTGGCGTCCACCTGTGGTAAATTCAATTGATTGGACATGATTTGGAAAGGCACACACCTGTCTATATAATGTCCCACAGTTGAAAGTGAATGTTAGAGCAAAAACCAAGCCATGAGGTCGAAGGAATTGTCCGTAGAGCTCAGAGACAGGATTTTGTCGAGGCACAGATCTGGGGAAGGGTAACAAAAAAATTCTGCAGCATTGAAGGTCCCCAAGAACACAATGGCCTCCATCATTCTTAAATGGAAGAAGTTTGGAACCACCAAGAGTCTTCCTAGATCTGGCCGCCCGGCCAAACTGAGCAATCGTGGGAGAAGGGCCTTGGTCAGGGAGGTGACCAAAAACCCGATGGTCACTCTGACAGAGCTCCAGAGTTCCTCTGTGGAGATGGGAGAACCTTCCAGAAGGACAACCATCTCTGCAGCAGTCCCCCAACCAGGCCTTTATGGTAGAGTGGCCAGACGGAAGCCACTCCTCAGTAAAAGGTACATGACAGCTCGCTTGGAGTTTGCCAAAAGGCACCTAAAGGACTCTCAGAC